>NC_089533.1:20668628-20934872 GCF_963924715.1 Thunnus thynnus
CTCCAATGTGTGAGTTAGTAAAATCTATCCTCTTTTTCTTTTTAAGTGATCTTCTTTGATTTTTCAAAAATCCTACGAACTGCCGCCTGGAGTGTAAAAGACGACTCTCTCTTTTTTTTTTTTCAGATGTTTGTGATTTACTCTGTCCTATTTTAAATGTTTGATTCCTTTGTAGTAACATAGTTCACAACTCCTCGCCGTCCCTCACATCATTCACCAGGTCAAAGGTCAGTGTTGGTGTGGTGACCGCTGTCGTCTCTGTGTTTTTCCCTGCAGGACTCTCTGAGGGGCCGACCTAAAGAGATTCCTCATAATGAGAAGCTGCTGTCACTTAAATATGAGGTAAAACGGCCCACTCGCCAAACAGAATCCTGACTATTGGATGATTCTGCAAATCCTGGATTACATTGAATGACATTGTTTTAATGTCTTCTATGTGTAGAATTTGAACCTTTCCAAATGACATATAATGGTAGCACCAAAAAAGACCAAATTTTACCAGAAGAGTAAAATGAGTCAGTAACATTGCACATGTTGGGGCAACAAAAGGGGCAATAATCTTCTTAAGACTGAAAAACTGGCAACAGCTGATAAAACCAGCTTTGTATTAACATATTTTGGGTTTGCTATGAAGCTGCTGACATTGTTCCAATGAAGTATATGTAAGACAGTTGGCTTTGACATTTCAGTACTGTGTTTGTGTCTATCATGAAGCATAGAAGAATAGGAGTTAACATAATTATCTGTGAAGTTGCCTCAGACCAGATTTTATCTTAATTTCACTGATTTATTTTCTTTCATTGTGTGTTTTATTCCAGAGTCTGGACTATGATAACATTGAGAACCAACTGTTTCTGGAGGAGGAGAGGAGGATGAGTTACATGGTGAGTGGGACCTGAACATAGTGTTTAACGCTCTGCCTTAATATGTTACTGTGTATATGTTCATGTATTTTCTCTCACCACTTCTCTCGTATCTCCTGTCCTCCTGTCCTTCCCTGTCTTGTCGTGTATCTTTAGGGTTTCCGCTGTCTGGAGATCAGTCGTTGGGTGGTCTGCGGTCTAATCGGCTTTCTGACGGGCCTCATCGCCTGCATGATAGACATAGTGGTGGAGGAGCTGGCTGGGATCAAATACCAAGTGGTCAAAGAGAGTATCCTGACATTTTGTACAAGATACAAACTTTAACTGCACAGAGATAGCACAGCGAGGCAGTGCAATGATTGAGGATACAGATTTATTAGCTTTTGAGAATATATTGCCTTTCTCCGGTTTTTACTCGGCTACATTCTCCCTTTTTGCATGACATCAACTAAAAGTCTTCATATTTCTGTTAAGGAACATTAGTTTGCTTAATTCATCCTCCACTGTACAGAAATGTCATACTTGGGCAGTATTCAAGTATTTTAAGAGTGTACTAAATTAGAAATCTTTATTTTACCTGGTATCTTTTTATTATCTGCAGTAACAGCTAGCCAGTTTATTATATCTGTATATTATATCTATAATAAGAGTTGATGGTTATGTATCTTCCCAGTCAAAACTATCATCACACCCTCAGGACCACCAGACCTTTCCTTGACCTCTGACCCCTTACAGACATAGAGAAGTTCACAGAGGTGGGCGGCCTTTCTATCTCTCTCATCCTCTGGGCTGTCCTCAACTCCGTCTTTGTCATGTTGGGGGCCATTATAGTTGCGTTTTTTGAGGTAAGACTGGGAGAGGAACATATGTGACCTTTTAGTAAATTATAATGACTCCTCATTTGGAAACAATTCTTAGCTTTATTTCTGTTTTTAGTATGAGCGTTTTCTTCCTCTCTTTTTTTTTTAACATGTTTCATTCCTCGAGTGTGTGTGAGAATCGATTTTTAAGAGGTTTGCCATAGAAGCTTTGAAGTCAGTTACGAGAAGTGAAAGCCATTCAAACTGATGTGGAAGTGAAAACTTATTGGGCAATAGCATGTTTGCACAAGTTTGACTCCAAAGTGGATAATTTTGGAAAATTTGTAAAGATGAGTTTGTTTCTCTATTCCTGCCACTCTGGTCAGCAACAGTTTATTAGTTGGCGATCAAGTGCTACTGAAGTTCAACATAACATTTCCTTCCTGCCTAACCCTTTTAGCTTTTAATGCCATTCCACGAGATAACCACTGGATGATGGAAAAACAGCCAACAATGAACAGCTGCACCCTGTTTGTTCTCTTATCATATCCAGATTCACATTCTCAAATATTACTCTTTTCTCTATGATGTAACTCTCTCTTTCTCAGTTCCTCACACACTTCACCCTCACCCTCTTAACCTTCATTTCCTCTTCCTCCCTCTCATACAGCCCATCGCAGCAGGAAGTGGTATCCCTCAGATAAAGTGTTACCTGAACGGAGTCAAGATACCCCGGGTGGTACGACTCAAGGTACAGACACACTAACACATCAGTAGCATAACATGAATTTCTGTTTTTGAGCAGGAAGGAACTTTATTTCTTTACATTTCTTGTGTTTGTCTTCCTCAGACACTGCTGGTGAAAGTGTTTGGTGTTATCTGTTCAGTGGTTGGTGGTCTTGCTGTTGGAAAGGTAGGCATTGTAAACCCTCAAAACTTTCATCAGTGAAAATATAATACGCATAACTTAGATCCGCTTTGTCAGATCGGGATCATTCAGATCAGGGGTAAAGTGACGTGTTTCACTTGTAATAAGCATCTCTCCTCACTGTTCCTGTGCATGAGCGAGGCTAGATTCATATCATGAGAGCACAAACACTGGCACTGGGCTGCAGTAACACTTCACTTTGTTCAGCCACTGCATTATAAAGTATAAATTATAACGTGTTTCACAATATCATATGCACTCTAGTCATAGGATTGACTAAATATATAATTGCAAGTTGTTGTTGTTGTCTTAAGACAAGCCAAGAATTCTCTGTCATACCTGTCCTTTTGTTTACCCACAATTCCTCAGGAAGGTCCCATGATTCACTCTGGTGCAGTTGTAGCTGCGGGAGTCTCCCAGGGCAGGAGCACCTCTTTAAAGAGAGACTTCAAGGTCAGTGTGTGTAGTGAGTTCCTATACAGTGTGAAATGGTCCTTTTTAATTGCAGTGACTTTTTTACAAACAGGAGACGCTTGTTTTACTAAAGATGCTTTATGCAATTTGGGTAATTTTACATTTCCTTATTTGTGATTATTAAAGTTCATTGGTCAAGCATGATTGTGTGCTATTCATATGTTTTTAAAATGTGATTAGAGTGTGCTAGCGAGTAGAAGGACTTCTAACAATAAGTGTGTGTGTGTGTGTTTGTAGATCTTTGAATACTTCCGGAGAGACACAGAAAAAAGAGACTTTGTTTCTGCTGGAGCTGCTGCCGGAGTTTCAGCTGCTTTTGGAGCACCAGTCGGTAAAAACCGCGACCTCATCAAAGAGCAGTATAAACGCGTGCTTTGTTATTAATCTGCCTTAGCAGTGTGGGAAGTAACACTGCTATAAAGCCAATAGCTCAACAGCATGGCTGCATGCCCAACCTAGAGAAAAAGAAAGCTGCGAGGAAACTCTCTATAAACCACTTGTTTTCCAAAGAGTGAGAATAAGATTTCCCATCAACATCTGTTGAGCAGTGCTTGGTGAACAAGTACAGGCTGTGTGCTGGCAGACGGCGGGTTCATTGTGATGATTGATGATGACAGCGATACAAGATGAGAAGTGTGTGAGAATTTAAAGCTAAAATTTAAGAGAGAAACAGACTTCCTCCACTAATCTGATACTGCTCAAGATCCTGCTTTTTGTGGCAAAAAACGTGCCTTGTACATATGGAGGCTATTTTCCCGCAGACATTATCACCATTAGTGTGGAAATGCTTCACAAACCGTGTCTCAATCTGTTGGCATCGTGTAAAAAGATGTGGTCGCAGTTAACTCACATGAACCCAGTAAACATTCAGCTTCCACTGCACAATAATGTCTCAGCACAGCCTTTTGTTGGTGCGTTTGTTTTCTGACTGTGTTTTTGTTTCTTTGGTCATCAGGCGGCGTTCTGTTCTCTCTGGAGGAAGGAGCTTCTTTCTGGAACCAGATGTTGACATGGAGGATAGTAAGTCACATGGTCCTGTTTTTAAACTCATTATAAAGCTGTGATTAATGATATTGGATTAAGTACTGGAAATTAAAGTGAAAGGAGAAGTGTGTCTCACTTCTTCCCGTTCACTTCCTCATCATCCTTGTCTTCCTCTTTCTTTCCCATCTTCAGTTCTTTGCTTCCATGATCTCTACCTTCACTCTGAACTTCTTCCTGAGTATCTATCACAACAATCCAGGTGACCTTTCCAACCCAGGTCTCATCAACTTCGGACGCTTTGAGAATGAAGTGAGAAACTTTATACACACTTGAATACATTATATACTTACTGTATATTGTGTATTTTCCCAGCTTTATGTTATTTGTTGTTGAATGTAAAACATGATCTGTAATTTCTTTCTTTCTCAGCGTGTGGCCTATAACCTCTATGAGATTCCCTTGTTCATCGCTATGGGAGCTATAGGTAAACACATCTTTCTTTGTTGTCTCTAGTATTCTTGTGTGGAGGCCACAAATTATTAATTTGCCAGAATTTCATAATCATAACTCTCCTCTGCAGGTGGATTGCTGGGAGCTCTGTTCAACGTTCTCAACTACTGGCTGACCATCTTCAGGATCAGGTAAGGTTTTCAAAAGGGAACCAAAGCCTACAAGCACAAATAAAACTGTCATCAACATGGCCTAAAATTCAACAAAGCGTCAGGTGACATATGAAGAACTGCTTTGTTAGTCCAGTGTGCCAAAAAAAACAACACATGATAGCATGAAGGATTTGCTGCTGCTTGTCAAAAACAGGGTGGGGTGTAAGATTAGGAAATTTCCAAGTGCACTCTTAAAGCAGCTTCTCAGAATATCAGCTCCTTGTGATTGATGTGTTTCACAGCGTAAGAACAGGAACAATCACAGCAAGCTTTACTGATATGGGAGGAGACTTCTGCTAAGACACCAGTGGATTCTTACTTCCTTGTCTGGTGCTCGACGGTTCATATATACAGTATATGCACATATATCATAATGAGAGCATGAGAAGAACATAAAGTCAGTAGTTTATAGTTCAAATATCTGCAAATGCAATTATAATCTGACTAATATGGAGAATTATAAACAGCATTAGATGTTTATTATAATAATTGATGGTAATTATTATTGCAACTTTTGGTTTTTGACTATAAATGTAAAAAGTGAAATAAAAATGTTGCATCTTTCTTGAACAGTTTGGAAATGTTCGGAGTTTGGTTTAAGCAAATTTGAGGTTGTTTTGCACAACATGAAATTACAATGGTGGCTTTGCAGCTATCTTTAAATCTACATACCCATTGACATCATGTGTGAGTCATTAAATCAGTTGATAGTGCCAGTTCTTCTGTATGGAGAGGACATAGTGTTACCATAAGCTTGGATAAATATTTCATTAAAAAAATGCACGTAATATTGCATGTAAACAACCACAGATTTTTTTTTTTTTTTTCTCTCTTGCCTGGTCGCGCAAGTGGGTCAGAAATCTACTCGGCTGAATCAATTTTTACTTGCCCCTATAAAAGCTGTTTTATTTATTAGCGGTTATCAAATAACAACAAAGACTGAAGTTAATTGTCATGTTTAATCTTTATTTAAGTAAATGAAACAGAACAAGGACACAGAGTATCATAGATGTGAAGCAACAAACATTCCTGCATATTGAAAATGGTACGACCCATCCTCTATATTTCACTGAACACTAAATTCTTTTGATCAGCCCAATTTCTTTTAAAAAAATGGAGTAGACTCCTTAACCCGAGGGCAAATACATGTTTTAGACTTATTTCTTCCACTTCAAGTTTCTTGATTTCCCTCTTTAATGTTTCTCGTTCTCGAGAGTATTTATGGCAGTGAAAGATTACATGCTCCACTGATTCCTTTATTTGATAATGCTCACATAATCTTGAGGGATGTTTGTTTCACGCATCAGACTACTAGCCTACTCAGTTCTCGATTGGCCAATGGCGCGTCAATATTCTTCGATGCGTGCAAGGGGAGGGGGGGGCTATGCTGTGTGCCAGAGAACAAGAACATTACTTTTGATACAATGATAATTGAAAAAAAAAAAGATGAAAAGATGAAACTTTTTCCTTCTTTTTTTTTTATAACCACTCACTTGCTTGGTCGGCCAAGTGAGTTGCTAGATTTATTAGCCCGACGTGACATTTTACTTGGCCCGTGCAATCGAGCAAGTCTTATTGTTGAACCATGACAGTGCAAATTGTGTTGTACTGTACATGATGAATTAGGGAGATATACATTAGAAATAAACTATTGGGTGCACTTGGATATGGAAAAAAGATTACCCACACAGTTTGGTTCTTGAAAATGTATGACAGTGGAAAATATCAGTCAAAATGCATATCTAAGTGTTCTTCTGTTCTTCTGTTTATGGTATGATTATGGAGAAATAAACCCACAAGACATAAAACCTAAAGCTTTAGGAGTAATGGTATGATGAGGTACATCAAAGTAGTGACCCACAGACTTATAAAGATGTAAAACAACCTTGTTGACTCTGTGAATAGCATTAATATGGATACATACAGTTCATTATATTCATGCCTGTCTGGGCTGTCCTGCCTCTAAGAATACTCCTCTTGTTATCCGACACAGTGAGTGAGCATAAGGCAAAAGTTTGTATTTGTGTCATGTTTCATAACAATAATTGGATTATAGAGCCACATCTCCTCAGGGAAGAAGGCAGATTTGGCACATAAGTTTTGTTTTCCACTCAGCTGTTTTGATAAACAAGTTGCCTCGTCACTTTGGAAAGTCCACATTGAGGCTGATAATACATCAATATGTTGGACGTTTCTGGTTGATTTAAGACCGTCATGTGTAGGATTTAAAAACTTTAATACCATTTACGTGTGCGTGTGTGTGTGTGTGTGTGTATCAGATACGTCCATCGCCCTTGTTTGCAAGTAATGGAGGCCATGTTGGTTGCTGCAGTGACGGCGACAGTGTCTTTCACCATGATCTACTTCTCCAATGACTGTCAGCCTCTGGGGCCAGAGCACACTGAGGAGTACCCACTGCAGGTACACAAGCACCTCTGACATGTGCCACCTTTGTCAGCAGTCTGAAAACATTCTCTTGCCAGCTTTTCTTGGTTCAGCTGATTATGAAATTCAAGAAAGGAGAGTTTACAACTTTCATCTTTTCTTATCTAGACAAGCATATATTTAAAAAAAACATTGTGAAATACTTGAATGATTCATCAAATTAGACTGACACATGTGCAGATTCAGATAAGACTTTGCCACACCATACAGTTACACATCGTTAAGCTTTACCAGCATCATGAAGACAGCATTACTAAAGGAACTATGAGGAATGAGATGAAACTGGACAATTGTTTTAATTGTCCAGTAAAAATATATACTACACATTGATTGGTTGGTTATTCAAGATATTTTGTTATTTATGTTAGATCAAATTCAAGAGGAACAGGAAACATTGGGAGAGAGGAATGGGAGTGACATGATAAATGACCATCATGTTTACATTTTATATGCACCTTAGACCACTGATCCACCAAGTTAGCAAATAAATTCTTAGTTGGCAATACGTCTCGGCCCTCATGTTCCAGGTTTTGGAATCCTATATCAGCTGCAAGATGGCACATGAAAGCTTCACCAAGGACACAAGAACACAGTTGGAGAAAAGCTCTTTGTGTCTCTTTCTCTTGTTGTGTCATTCTTATCATTTTCTCTGTCTTTCTCTATAGCTGTTCTGTGCAGATGGGGAGTATAACTCCATGGCAACAGCCTTCTTCAACACTCCTGAGAGAAGTGTCCGTAGTCTCTTCCACAACCAGCCAGGTAAAGCTGTGTGTGAGAACAAGCTTTGTAGAATAATAAATACAGTTACACCACTAATATGTACAAACAAGTACACTGGACGTTTTTTCCTCGTTTATTTTTTATAGAGGGAGCATATATATGTAGAGGGAAGCATGATTGTAATGAATAAAGTTAATATCATTCTCTTATGTCACCTGTCATTCCTTTCTGTCTCAAAGGAACCTACAATCCTCTGACCCTGGGATTGTTCACCCTGACTTATTTTTTCCTGGCTTGTTGGACCTACGGCCTGGCGGTGTCTGCTGGAGTCTTCATCCCATCTCTGCTGATTGGAGCAGCCTGGGGGAGATTGTGTGGAATACTGTTGGCTTCCATCACTTCCAATGGCTCGGTTAGTGTGTGTGGGTGCAATTACTCTTTATGACAACAAGACACACCTCATTTTTCAGTTCCCACATTGAAAACAGGTCATATTGTGATTGAATTTAATTTTAGAACTTGCCTGTCCTGTCTTTTGTGGTTACAGCCAATATACAATCAGTGTATTATTGCCAAATTCAATGTGAAACTTTGCTTTAATTACTTAAATAAGACCATATTTCTCAAGCTTAAGACCACATTTCCCAGAACTCCTGATGCTCCCTTTTGCAGTGACAATATTTGTGTTAAGTCTGATCTCTTAGTCACTGATGTTGCTATGTGTGCCTTTGTTTTTCATTATGGGTTTACAGAAGAAGAGAAACATGTTGGAAATAATAGTTTTTCCATTAGCTTCCCACTTAAACATCTTCCTTTCAGCTTAAGGGACCCTTTGTTCTGTAACAACAGCACCCTCTTGCTGTCTTATGCTGTAAAACAATCTGCAGATTGCCTTTGAAATCTACCAGCTTCTCAAAATTATTAATCAATGACAAAATACTACAAACATGCACAATGTGGTAATGTTCTGACTGACTGTTAAACTTCTCCGCAACTTCTCTGCTACTCTGGGCTGACCTACAC
Source organism: Thunnus thynnus (assembly GCF_963924715.1). Lineage (NCBI taxonomy): Eukaryota > Metazoa > Chordata > Actinopteri > Scombriformes > Scombridae > Thunnus > Thunnus thynnus. The sequence continues at coordinate 20,677,528 of NC_089533.1, forward strand.
AGGATGTGATATGTGTTACATATCACATGTTGGGTTTTTTTTTTTCTTGTTCTTTCCTCATGTTTAGGGTCAGTGTTCAGCTCAGTTCACTGTTTCAGCTGCTAAGTGGCCTTCACACTTTCATGGCTGAATGTTTCCGTTTGAAAGGCTGGCTTTTATAAACTTAACCATAGAAAATTCAACATAATCAATATGCACGCTTTCACACACACATAATGGAACTCTTAAAAGGCGATTCTCTCTAGCGTTCAACATGACTCAGCATGACTCAACATTAGGACATTGACTGTTTCTCCTACCGTCCTGCCTGGAAACATAAATAGAAAAAGAAAGATTTCATAAAATAAAATGATGACATCATCAATGCCAGTAGTACAAAAAGGGCCCAAACTATATTTACACTATCACATTATTTATAATATCATTTATGTAAAAAATGAATAGATTTGAACGCAGTCTGACATCTCACCTTTGCTTTGCATGTTTTTTTTAAGTTCTTTGAGAAATTAATGTAATAAATCTCAGACTTTGAACTATTTTAAATATATAATAGTGAGGAAGTGATATTATTGTAGATATTCTCTGTGAAGTTGGTTGCTTAGAAAAGCACACAACCATCTGAAGTGGTAAATTGGTGAGTTGAGGTTTTCCTCTTGAACTAAACACATCAACACATTTTGACTTTACTGTTTGACTTTGTGTGTGTGTTCTGTTAGATCTGGGCTGATCCTGGTAAATATGCCCTGATTGGAGCTGCAGCTCAGTTAGGTGAGTAACCCCAACCTCTAAGTACCATATTATTATGACCAATCAGTACTCAGATGTTGTCTTCTTTTCATATCTATTATATTAAATACTCAGTAAAACCTTTAATGGCATTATAATGTAGCATATAATACAAAACAGTATAAAAGTATAGTAATGCCCTGGTCTCCACAGGTGGCATCGTGAGGATGACTCTCAGTTTGACTGTCATCATGGTGGAGGCCACAGGAAATGTCACATATGGTCTTCCCATCATGCTCGTCCTGATGACCGCTAAGATAGTCGGAGACTACTTTGTAGAGGTGAGTAAAGAGGCAGGAACACACACTGTTCCTGCCTCCCTCTGTGTCCCATTTGCTGATGTTCCAAATCGTACACAGAAAGGAGTCAGATATGCAGCATGTGTCTTAACCAGAAGGCTACTGGAGTGCACCCACGATGACACAACAGCTGTGCACCAAACCCATATCACCACACTAATTCTTAGCAGGTTTTGAGTATGTATGTGTTCACACTTGAATATTGCTTGAGTGTGCTGTTCATGTACATTATTGCCACTCAATACAATGCACAAAGCAGCTGGTTACTGCTGCAAAAAATATTTAAGTAAACTGCAAGTGCAAATGAAAGGAATGAAAAAAAGTCATACTATTAAATCTGTAGCTTTTGCTTTCTCTTTGTGAAGTTTAATTGGCAGTGACATTCCAAAGTTGGACTTTGATTGATTGATGAGCAAGTATTATATCATTTCTGGTTAGACTGGTTATAAAACAGTAAAGTGTGTTCATTTCTTGTATTCTAACTGCACAAACAATATTCTACAAAAACTAGTCTATGATACATACTGTATGCAGTTAGTATTTTGTGTGGAACTGGGACACAGCTGTCTGTAACCTGTCTCTTCTGGTTTCAGGGTCTGTATGACATCCACATCAAGCTGCAGAGTGTTCCCTTCCTGCACTGGGAGGCTCCTGCCACCTCCCACTGGCTGACTGCCAGGTAAGATCCTGTTTGATTTCTTGATGGCTGATTTGATGAAATTTAAACTATATTCAAAACATTCAACAACATGAGGAGGATGGTTTATTGTTCACTGTATGTAATCAGTGTATTATCCTCACTTTCACCCCCCCCCCCCCATCTCTCTCATTCTAGAGAAGTGATGAGTTCACCAGTCACCTGTTTGAACAGGATAGAGAAGGTGGGAACAATCGTGGACGTCCTCAGCAACACCTCTACCAATCACAACGGCTTCCCTGTTGTCGCGCAGGTTGCTGGTAGTGATGAGGTACTGTACCACAGTTTGGGTTCTCTTCTGGATTTGAGTTGAGTTTAGATCATAAAGGCATAGCAGTGAACTGACTTGAATGAAGAAAATGATCCTATTTTTATATCTGCTTGGATCCTCAATACTCAATACTGCTCCACAGATGCCTTTATCTACCAGTGTTTTTTGTAAAACACTTAAATACTGACAACATTAAGTGATGTTTTCTAGTGCAAATACAATGCAGTTTAATAGCAGGAAAAAATACAGAATATAATTTACAGAAAGTCACTGATGTAAAACTAAAATATCAGCTGTAAATGTGGTTTTGGTGTCAGTCTTTTGTAAAGAGGGCCTCTCTCAAGGTGCCATTTTTTTTGCCAACAATCAACATTTATTCAGTGAGAAACAGAGACTAGCTGCATTTGCAATATCAAATAGTAGGCCAAAATGCAATGCAGACATGTTTTAGGAAGTTATTACCCACTTCCACCTCATATTGTGTCCACAGTTGAACAGAAACAGTCAAGTTCCCATTGTTTGGAGGGTGTGTAAAGTCATTCTGGGAAATTAATACATTCAAAAAGTACAACAAAAAAAGTAACTTACGACACATAATTACAGAAATTCCAGGGCGACACCCCGCACCAAACTGAACAGTAATCACATCCTCCTTTTGTTCGTCTCTCCCATTCAGCCAGCGAAGCTCTGCGGCCTCATCCTTCGCTCTCAGCTCATTGTTCTTCTCAAGCACAAGGTAAGATCAGTGATGGGAGGAAAATGTTGCCTTTTGTGCGTGTTAGTACAGAAAAGTGGCAGAAAATATATTCAGAATCATCATCTTTGTGGAAGTGGAATCAGTCACTGCTAGTTCCTGCTGTCTCCTGGCAGGTGTTTGTTGAATTAGCCCGGTCCCGGCTGACCCAGAGGAAGCTCCAGCTGAAGGACTTCAGGGACGCCTACCCCCGCTTCCCCCCAATCCAGAGCATCCACGTCTCCCAGGATGAGAGGGAGTGTATGATGGATCTCACAGAGTTCATGAACGCAACGCCTTACACTGTACCACAGGTAATACAGACACACAACGGACTGATTGGACTGCGTCAGACTTGTTTGTGGTAAAGTTTTGTGTAAATGAATGAATTTGATTGGTTTGCAGGAAACATCTCTTCCTCGTGTGTTTAAGCTGTTCAGAGCGCTGGGACTCAGACACCTGGTGGTAGTGGACGATGAGAACAGGGTAAGAGTTTGTTTTTTCTTGTATGTGTTCTTTTCTTCGTGTGTTTTGTTGACAATTGTTCTGACATCACATTTTCGGTTCGTGACCCCCTGCAGGTGGTCGGACTGGTGACCAGAAAAGACTTGGCCAGATATCACCTGGGCAAACATGGACTGGAGGAACTTCAGCTGGCCCAGACATAGTGCGCACACACAGACACAGACACACACACACACACACACAGACACACACACAAACTATGACATGTTCACCTGATGCCTCGTAAGCTGTTGACCACCAGCTATGCAGCCCAAAAAGGACACCATCAAAGGTCAAGAGATCACTGTCATTCTTTTGATGCCAAAATGTTCACCATAACAACATAACACACCTACAGGCCTGGGTCATTACCATAAAAACCACATGTAAACAAACTAACTGCTCTTGTTGTAAAGACTTGAAGAAAATAACTGCAACTGATGCACACATTCACTCTGTTAAATCTGTCTGAAACACTACCAGAAGTCAGTGATTTGCTTTGAAGGATTCTGAGTTGTGGTTTTGTCCAACACGGTTATTATTATCATCACAGTTCATTTGCCGGCTGCTGCGCTGAGACATCAAATGGTAGTTTAGCACAGGGCTTTCGCACCTTTGTCTTTTTTCTTAATAATGAGCAGAAAAGAAAGAAATGTTTGCTTTTTTTCCCTGTGCTCGTGTGCTTTCACAGACCTCATTAAAGATGTTTTATGAACCGGGTCGAATCAAAAAGAAAGTAAATAAGAGAAGAGAGGGAAGCCAGGTGAGAAGATTCAGTTGATCTGTGTTAGCCGGAAAATGGAAAACCTTCTACTTTGTTTTGTTTACATTTATGTCTGTTCTCAATTCTGTTTATCCTCCTCAACATTACTTAAAATAGATGTTTAGTACCCTCTAGTGAAGTAATGATGCTGGTTATGTGGTGATGAGGTGATACATTATTAATCGGCTATGATATTGACTAATCACACTTGTAATAATTCAGGTGGATGCTTTTTATGCAATGCATTTAGTTTAAAGTTATTACGACATGACTCGCTTATTGAACTAAATGAGATCTTTAAATTGGTTTGCTTTTAAAAACTGATTTCGAGTGAGTGTTCAAGTCAGTGATATGAACAACTTCACTGACCATTTAAGGTCTAGTTTGTCAATTTAATGTTTTCTGTTTTTGTGTAGTTTTGCACTGAAGGAATGCTGTTATTTATTGTTGATGTTGAATATTTGTTTTGATTTTAAGAGTATGGGTCAGGATCATGTACATCACATCCCATAAATGAAGACTCTTTCACAAGTGTGTTTCAAAGAAAGGAAAGGAGAATTGTTTGACTCTTGTCCCACATGGCCACAAGACGCGGTGTGAGGCAGTTTTAGGTACAGACAGATCTGTTATTACATGGAGATATTGATCCTTCCTCCTCTTTCTGTCTGACTTACTGAGCGTATTTATATTTATACTACTGTCAGTAAAAATTGATTGGTATTCATAGGTACGAACATGTTTTTTTTATCACCAAAAAATGTTTGCACTTTGACTTACTACTGACAAAAGTCTCCTATTCTTGAGAAATTCCCACAGGTAGCTCTATATGAATGTAAACCTTTGTTTACCACGTAGCCTCCGTTTAAACCAATCGATTTATCATTGCATTGCCCAGTCAGGGTGCCACGCAAGACATAAATATTCTGATTCATAATTATTTTAATTTGTCAATTAGTAAATCTAACATTTCCTCAATTATCAGTGTTAAGTCTTTTCTTTGTGCACTTTGTTTTTACACCTTTTGTTTCCTGTGTGCTCTTTGTTTTGTTGTACATTTCTAGATGTTAAAGTATCGATTATGCTCTATTTTATAACCACTGAATAAGTCTTTTGTGAATTAATAAAAATAAACGTATCTATTGTTATATAATTTGTGTGTCTAATTGATTGGAAGACATTTCAACTTTTTTAAGAGTGATTTAAAAAAAAAAAAAAAATTTAAACGGTTTTAAACTATTTTTAAACAACAATATGGCTTTAAAGGTGCAGTGTGTAGAATTTAGTGGCATCTAGCGGAAAGGAAAAATGTTTTTTTGTTACCTCTGCATAGGGAGTGGGTCCTCCTCCATGGAGCCCACCATGTTGCACCATTTTTGCAACCACCATAGGTTCTCCTACATACTTGAAAAAAGAGGGGGAGGGGAGGGGAGGGGTATTCAGTTGGTTGCAATCTGCAACTTTACCGCTAGATGCCACTAAATCTTACACACTAGTCCTTTAAAGGTTTGCCTTGTCATATAGTGTTGAAAAGTGAACAGAAACATCTTCCTTCCAGAATTTCAACAAGATTGGTCATATTTTTAGTAAGATCAAACCTGTGACATTCCAGTTACAGGACAGTGTCTCTGGTTCAGACACATTTACCACCAAAAATATTTCTCTGTAGATCGGATTGTATTCTGGAAGCTTATAAATTATGCAGCAGACATGCATGTGCATGACCAGGTGAAATAAAATGTAATCTTACTAGCACTAGCAGCCCACAGGGGAAATGGTAAATAATATGTTACACTGATAATACAGATCATTGGATGCACCAGGTCATTCGCAACATGAAGAATTATACACCTTGCTGGTATAGATGCTCTAACACGCTTAGGAATGATGTTGCGATTATTTATCTTATCTTTTAAGCAGCAGAAGTGGTTTAGTATTGCAAAGGCTTGCAACCATGAATTAATCAGAATGCTTGTGCTTCATGGACCCAAAATCATCTATAGCACAAAAAAAGAAATATATGTGAGCACAAACCCATCTCTCTCTCTCTCTCTCTCTCTCTCTCACACACACACACACACACACACACACCTGCCCACCCCTTAAATCTCTTCCCCCAGTCTCCACTAGATGTCAGAAAAGGGTTAGATGAAAACACTCTATGTTGTGGGGAGACACTCCATTTTCAAACATCAGCTGTTCCATATTTAAACAGAACATGCATGAATTTAAGTTAATATTACTTATAAGTGGTAGTCCATTGATGTTGCACCTAAAAGTAAAACTGCTTGTACAAACAGAACTTTCTTGCATGCTTTGACTCCATCAGTGTGTTTATCCACACACTAACCACAGTTTTGTTTGGCTGATTAGTCAATCCAACTCTCATCTCATCTCGTCTCATGCAGTCAGGAAGGTGAACCCCAAATCATGGGAAAGTGTATAAACTCAACCCCCAAACTGTAAATGTTACATGTATTTGTCATAAATATATGTAACATGTAAAGTTTATTTCCATGTGAGCAATGTCTGAAATGGATAACAGCTTCTAAGTATCTATCTGGATTTATGAAGCATATAATAACTTTTATCACATTGCAGATGCCCTGAAGGTGTGTTCAAATACCGCTGCCGACGAGGGAAGACCGTCCTCAGTTAGAGTCAGATCTTCCAACTATATCTCTATATATCTCTGTGCCTTCATCATGGTTGCCGTTATAGTGTAAGTGAAGCACAGATTACAAGTGGATGTATGGCCTAGAGTACTGAAATGTACTGAAACGGCCCTCAGTAAGTCCCCAACCATTTACTCAACACAGACCCACTCCTCATTTAGCCAACACTAAGCCACATGTCTTGCTCATACCTCAAAGGTAGCACGCAATTATCCAAATCATCTGTGCTGACCAGAACAGCCGGATACACCAGAACAAGAAAATCTACAAAAAGAACAGAGAAATGAGCATCCAGGCAGTACTAGAAGACCGCCTGGAGACCATTAATCAACTATCTGGAAAAAAAGGAGAATGAAGAACAGCCTGGTGTTTGTGGGCAACCTACTGTTAAAATGCTTGGTAATGGACAGAACCGTTCAGGTGTTGAAACAGCACAGGGCAAGTCTGTTACAAAGTAAAATGACTCCTCCACTCTCCCAGACAACCATGAGGTCAGGTAGCTTCATTATGAAGTTACAAGTCTGCTGCTGTTTTTGATGTTTTAGCCTGAAGAACAGCTGTTTGTTAGCCTTTTTATCTTCACACAAGCATTTACTTGTGTAATAGCTTACCAAATCAATGTTTCAGCACATTGCCTTCTTAAGAATACAAGTTTTTAATAATCTGAGTGACATATACAGAATAAAAATCAATGGATTTGATTCACCTGTCAGTGATTTGAAGATAAACTCACTATGTAAGTTACCCCCATGGCCAAATGCTGTGAATAAGGTCAACAGGAGCAAAATGAAGTCTTGGTCTAATAATCAATAAATGATTAAAATCAGTGGGCACTGACGTCACCTGTCTAACACTATATATCAGTCTCTTAAATGGTGTAAATTACACATATAATTCATTCCAATGTGTGCATCATATGGACTCCGAACAAGAACATATTACTCTAATTTTAAGATGCTACTCTTTACTTTTAAAGCACTTCATGGCCTGGATCCAGATTATATCTATGTGTCAATCTCACATTATCAACCTGAACACAGTCTAAGGTCCTCAAATAGCAATGATTGTACTCATGGGAAGAATGAAGACTTAACAAAGCTTTTGCTTTCAGGGCATCTCAACTCTGGAACGACTTGCCCGATGAACTAGAAAAACCAGAATCTTCTTTAAAATCTGTGAAAATCCACTTTTATCAGAAGACTCTCTTCATTATAAGTTGCTGAAATCCTTTGCTGTAGTTTGAGGGTTGTTGAATCTCACTGCATTGTTCTGAGATGTGTTTTATAATATTTTGTCCAGTCCATTATATATTAATGAGGGTAGACTTAATATTATTCTGGGCTTTCCCTGATTTCTAGAATATTGCCAGAAGCTGTAACTCCACTATGTTTTTTGCAGCAAAGAAGACACAGTGGAAGTCTGACCTGAGGCCAGAGAGGGTTGGGCCTGCTGTCAACTGTCAGGGGATATAAGCCGTCTGTCAGTGTTCACACATGAGCTACGGGACCTCTGAGGCAGTACGAGTTCTGAGAAAAGTTTCACACCTTCATCTGAAAAGGTAAAATCAATTACAAATAACAGATTTAGAAATGATAAAACCAAAGAGTAATTATGCTGTGATAACTTTTGAATTCATGACTGTTTGTATGTTGTATGATGAAGCTATGAACTGATTGGTAAAGCATTGGCTTTATGAAGATACATTTCAAAAAACTGTCCATTTATATTTCTTGGCAGCATTTTTCATCCAGAATATAGCAACTCTTTCTTGTCCTCCTACATGTCATTGTTGCTGGGCCATTTAGGAAATATCAGAAAATGAGCAGAAAATAAGCCTACAGTTTTGTTACAACATAGAAAGTGCATGACATGATATGTGTGTGATAGTGCTATATGTAATACAGTATGTGTATCCAGACCAATGCTGAAATAATTAGTTGATTAATTGATTGACAGAATATTTAAAGTTTTAACAATCAATAAGTCATTTATTAAGCAAAAATGCCAAATATTTACTGGTTCCAGCTTCTCAAATGTGAAGAGTAGCTATTTTTCTTTGGTTTACATTACTTTAACTTTGTGTTTGAACTGTTAGCCGGACAAGCAATTTGGAGACATCAACTTGTGCTTTTGGATGTTGTGATGAGCATTTTCTGACATTACATACAGTTCAGTAATTAAAGGATGGGTTCACAGTTTTTCAAGTTTGTCTTAAAACATCAGTCAGGTGCCAAGATGAACATTGAAAGAGGTTTTTCTTGCTGTAATCATCCCTCCTGTTCACGCTGACAGATAAGAGATCCTTCCTAATGTGCTTTCAATGTTGTTTTGAGAAAGTTTAAAAGTTTATCTAATGTTAATATGAGGTTTCACCTGGCAGGTACCTGGCTACAGTATGTTAACTGTTTATATGGTATTTTATGTAAAAATGTATGCACCTAAGTTTAGGTTTGTATTCATTCATGCCAACATATGAGTACAAAATATAAGTGAAAAGAAGAAAAACAAATCAATAGTGCATTGTTAGATCGGACTGTGTGTGTAGTTACAGCATATGCAGTCTTATAATGATAATATACATGCGGTTATGTGTCCCACCATTGCTATTACTACCCTCTGAAACCCTTCTTCTCCCTTTGATGAATGGAGACAAATACTTTTCACATAATATTCACTCATCACCTGTCAAAAAAGCCTCTTACTCATTCCTTCATCCCCTGACAAACTTGATTACCACCACTGATTACCTCCATACTTATTCAATCACCGCTTGACAAACATCTTTGTGTTTATTCATTCTTCGTTGCCCAGAGACTACCTTTACCACATTAAATTATTATTCACTCCCTCAGAAAATTAGCCCCTGGGTTATTCAGTCATTCCCAGTCTGACTAAATCAGGTGGTTATGGATGAATGGGCTCCAAATGAGTCAGGTTATTCTTTCCACACTAAGCAGAGATAAATGCTCCCCACCCAATATGCTGTAAGAAAACCATTTAGACATTGCTCATACGCTCACCCCAAGTGTATAGCTTACATACTGTATGTGCCAAAATGTGTGTGTGTGTGTGTGTTTGAGAGAGAAAGCAATTACTAGAGCTCATGTACCCGTGGCTTAATGGAATAACTTGCCAAATCAATGCAGATTACACTTGCAAATCCGTGTGATATCAGTCTGTGAATTAAATTTGAGGTGTGTTACTGTGTTGGTTTTCCTCGTCGTCAGCAACACCCATGAACCTTACTGAGATGATAGGAGACCTTTTCCTTTAAATAACTTCTGACTGTGATTTCATAAACAACGAGATTACTAGGAGTATTTGCTGTCCTAGTAGCGTCACACAGTTGTTACTTCCAGAGTAAGTTGTGGCATAACCTAATTTAACCAGGTGGGATATTATGTTACTCTACTGCAGTTAGACATCAGGAGCTTTAAATGGGTTGTTCCATGTGTTTAAATTAATGTAAATTATTGTCTGACAAATGTATCATTTTCCCACTGTCACATCTGATCAGATTAAAAAACAGAGAAGCATGAAAATTGAATTCCAACACACTGAAATTAATCAAATGTTCTTTAATTTAAGGCTGCATATATTTATATTTAATTGTGTTAAATGCAATCTAACCTTAAGTTTTGTTTAAACTTGACGGCCAGACTGAAATATCTCAACAACTATTGGATGGACTGTGATGAAATTTTGTACAGACATTCATGGTCCTCATCCGATGAATCCCTCTGACTTTGGTGATCATCTGACTTTTCCTTTGGCGCCATCATGAAGTTCACGTTTGTGGCTTTGAGTGAAATGTCTTGACAAGTATCGGATCAATTGCTGTGACGTTTGAGGCACATATTCATGTCTCCCATCAGGATGAATTGTAACAACTTTGGTGATGCCCTGACTTTATCATCTAGCGTTATAGGTCTATAATATAATTTTAGTTTGTCTAATATTTTGAATTTGACCAAATATATGTGGAACTAATGATACTGTGCTGTACAAAGTACCACAGAGCCTCACAGAGCTGCTAGCATGACTGTAAACTCCTCTTGTTAACTGAAACCGATGGTTGATGGACTGTTATTATTATCTGTCATTATTTTCTATCATTATTAGCACTATTATTTCATATCATTATTTTCATACTATGAAGATTATACTCAGCTCAGCAGGGTTGTACTCGGCCAGAGCTTACTGAGCATTTTATCAGGTTTTTTCCAGTTGGAGGAAAAATGTGGTTATGCATGGTCAAACCCTGGGGGGGCCCTTACACCGTGACACTCTTTATGACATCATCCATGGCTGCCATGTTCAAGCACACATTTTATAGACGGCACTCACCCCACCAGGGACCACTACTGCTTCTGATTTATATTTTCATAAAGCAATATAAATATAATGGGTTTATAGCTCTGCTTGCTTTAGGACAGACAGGAGAGAGACTCACTGCTGACACTGACAGATGTGGTAGGTAGGGCAACACAGTGATATTAAATACATTTTCACAGTCATTAACCATTTTAAAGTAATGGATTTGTACAGTGAGGTTTCAAAGGGATTTTTTTATGGAGGGAACCACCTCAATATATGATGTGAAATGTTGAAATTACACATTTATCCTGGAACCTAATTTTGGCTTCACAATACGTGTTTGGGTAGATTCAGTTTTTCTTTTGTATGTTTCATCTTATAGATTATCCTGAGTTGTGTAAATTAAGATTGTCTGTCATTGTAGGCAGCTGGGAATGTCTTGTGCAGTATGTAATGGGATTTCTCAAGCACACATACCGGATATGTTGATATTAACTCCCCTAAACTGTATATTTTCATGTCTCTTTCAATACATTCAATAGATGCTTGACATGGTGCCAAATACTAACTGGGGTCAGTGAAGATTGGCACGGATGTTGTAGTTTATTCCAGAAAAGGACAAGACAATATGAGCAGTTGAGAGACAATACCAGTGTCAGTATTTTTAGAGCCAAGCTATTAATAGTTGATATTCTGTGCCAATATTCATTTAGTTTCTTCCATTTTTATGAAAGTAATTACACGTTCTTACTGATTTTACATGTTAATTATTTGAGGATGTTTCCTCAAGAGTTCTGAAAATACTTAACCAGAAACAGAATCAGAAACATTTATGTGATCAGCAGTGTCTGACATCTGATATTCAATGAAAGCGCAATATTGACCCAGATATATTGGTCTAGCTCTAGTTCAAACTTCATCCTCTCTCTGTCTGGCTGTTCCAATATGAGCTTTCTGTTTTTGTTGGCAAGAAAGTAAAGCAAACTATCTCAGAATTGAGTTTGTATCAGGATACGAGCTCGACTCAGTCTCTCCTCTGCCTCAGTGTTTTTATCCACCCTCACTCTCACTTCCCTCAACGCTAATTTTCATTTTCCTTCCGACCCCACGGGCGCACACAAATGGCTCATCTCACTAATAAAAACCTGCGCTGTGTCAGTCTGTGTCTTGAGTTTAGACATGGATTTAATTGTGGAAAACAAATCAGGGTCAGCTTACAGTTCTTATGATGAATTCATCTGAAATGGCTCTGTAAGTCAAATACTGTATGCACATTTTTAGGTGGTATATTCAGGGAAAATCATTTTAGGAATTTTGCTCAAATCCCACTTTACTCCACAGTTTTTGACTAAATACTGAATTGACTGCTACCAAGTTATATCCTGATTTCTGCATGTAATTATGTAAAATAATATCATGCAAAGGTTTGCCAGATCTTGACAGACAAAGAGAGAAGTTGTCTCCCATAACATGACAGCTGGACAACCTCTGAATGACAGATTAATGAGGGAATACATGTGTGAGCAGACGTGTGTGAAAGGGAGTCTATGTGTCTGATTGTCAAGTGGGAGAAGTAACCCCCTTTTAGTACTACAAGCCTCTCTCATTGCTTCAGGGGTATCAGAAGAGAAAGGAATAAAAGAGACAGAGAGAGAGAGAGAGAGAGAGAGAGAGAGAGAGAGAGAGAGAGAGAGGAGACAAACAGAGAAGATGGGATGAATGAAAAAAAGACAAAATGATGATGGGAAAAAAAGACAGAGTGAGAGTCATGAATGAAGCATATTGCTGACAGGGTGTGGTCACTAAAAGACAGAGAGGGAGATAAAGAGGAAGATGAAGAAGAAGGGGTGGGGGATAAGATAAATAGAGACACAGAGAGAGAGAGAGAGAGAGAGAGATGGCGTGACAGAGTGATGAATAGGTGGAGGGAGGGAGTGGACACCACATGAGAATGCATAGAAGTGATGAAAAACGAAGAGGAGAATAAAAGAAAGAAAGAGTTGGAGGGTGCGTGAGAGGGAATGAGGTGTGGAGAAAGAGAGGAGGGGAGGCAGAGAGGAGAGAGAGAGAGAAAGAGGGAGGGTGAGGAGGGGGGGTTAAAGGATGAGCTCATTGCAGTCTCTGGGCTGATGACAGAGGCACGAGGAGAGGAGGGGAGGGGAGGAGAGGGAGGGATGCAGGGGAGGGCGGGGTGGGGGGTTTGAGGGGGGGGGGGTTCACTGCTCGTCTGCGAATCGATAGCCAGCGTCTGAGTAGCACACACACACATACATACACACACACACACACACACACACACACATGCTGCTGCAATCAGCTCTGCCGGCTAAACCAGCGTCTGCCCGCCACCGTTCGCTTCCAGCATCCCTGCTGCATGCAAAAAAGCAGCTGTGAGTTAGCATTGTAGCCTTCAGATTTCTTCCTTTTTTGTCACTGAGCTCTACTTTACAAAAAGAGGAGAAGAAGAGGAAGAAGTGCCGAAAGCCGGCTGCTTCTGGTGTCTGCTGCTTCTCCCTTACCCTCCCTCCCTCCCTCCACCCCTATCTCTCTCTCTCTCTCTCTCTCTCTCTCTCTCTCTCTAGCTCACACACATCCCCATCTCATCCACACCCACACCCAAGGATACCCTCCCTGCCTCTCTGCCTCTGTCTCTCTCACACCAGTCCTTTTCCTCAAACCTTTTCCTCAAACCTTTTTTAAAAAATAATCCTCCGGGGAGGAGATGCTCGCCTGACCCCTTTCTCTCCAATCTAAGACTTTTGTGGATGCTCTCCTCTATAATCCGTTGCTGCTCTGCTACTTTGTTGCTACCTGTGGAGGTTCCCTGGTTCTCTGGTTCTTCTTCGGCCAGCCATCGCACAGAGTGCAGCCCCGTGGAGAGGCACCATGCTGGGATTGGACGTGTGTGAGTTTGGGGGTCAGGTGCTGGAGCTGCTGTGGCTAACTATGTGCTACAGAGGTGAGGCGATGGAGGAATCTGTGTGTGTGTGTGTGTGTGTGTGTGTGTGTGTGTGTGTGTGTGCGGGCGCGCGCCCTAGTGCATTAGTATAACTTCACTGATCCAAGTTATCATAGGCTACTGTGCATGAAATGTCTATTTTATGGTGTTTGATTTGCACTATCCATAATATAGAAATGAAATAAAATTCATGAGTGGGTGTGTGTTTTAAATGATGTTCATGTGTGTGTGTGTGTGTGTGTGTGTGTGTCTGTGTGTCTGTGTGTGTGTGTGCCATATGTCTCTATCTGGCGGGTGTGGACATTTTTATGTCTAACATGAAGCGCTGCCAAGACAAGCCAAAGGTGGCAGATCAATAGCTATTGATCACATCCTATCTGTGTGTGTGCCTGTGTGTGTGTGTGTGTGTGTGTGAGTGTGTGTGTTGTTCATGTGTGCTGCTAGCTTTTGTAATTATGTTTCTGCTCACATATACACACACGCAAAAGGGTGTTCGTGAGAAATGTTGGCAGTGGGAAGCAGCTGTGTGTGTGTTTGTGTGTATATGTGTGTGTGTGTGTGTGAGTGTGTTTGTGTGTGTGATGACACAGCGTATGCAGGAGACAAATGATGTCACCAATGTCTGCTGTTACTTCTAACAGTATTTTTGCTTTTGAATTTGTAACAATACTACATTTGCGCGTGTGTGTGTCAGTGTGTGTGTGTGTGCGTGTGTGTGTGTGCGTGTATGTGTGTGTTCACTACACTGCAGTAGTGCTGAGCAGTTACAGATGGTGGAACAGTCCTGGGGTTTCCCCTCACACAGGTGTGTGTAGAGGAGTGAGATAAAGAAAAAGAGAAGGAGAGTGATGCAAAAAGTGAGTGAAATCATTTGGACTCAGAGAAGAAACAGAAGAAAATGAAAGATCCTCTTCAAGTCAAGGTCTTGGAAGTGGAAGTAAAACATGATTTAAGATCTAAGGAGCCCATGAATAATCTGTCCCATTAACTCTATGAATTTCAAACAGCAATATGAATTGATCGCTCTGCCCCAGTCAGGATCCAAGGAGTCACAAACTGTAGATCTTTGTATCTCCGCTTTCTGTCTGTTTCTGCTGCTGATTTAGTGTTTCAGTCCTGGCCCCATAAAGTTCAATCGTTCTTTATTTCCTAAACTGGGGACAACTGCTCTGTTTCCATCTTCTTTTAATCACACATATATATAATAGAATGTTACAACAATTAAAATGAATCCTGAATGTAGAGGCTTTCAGAAATTGTCCCTGTTGTTTTTGTGCTTTTGTGTCAGGCAGCTATTGTTGTTTAATGCTTTCATCCTTGCACTTGGGAATAAGTACACGCAAGCATGCTTGGTTTTTAGCTATGCCATGCTTCCAGGGATGGTAAAGTCAGTCAGAAATATCTCAACAACTATCGAGAAACTTCCATGATTTTTTCTGCAGAGTCACTCTGACTTTTCCATGAGGTTGACATTTATCATTCATAATGAAATATCTCGAAAACCGTCGGATGGATTGAATTTGCTACAGATAATTGAGATCCCTTGAGGATTCTCTAGGAAGTCGAAATTTTCAATTATTCAGTGAAATATCTCAACTTTGACCCCCTGACCTTTTGTCTAGCGCCATAATCAGGTCACAATTTCTGTTTATCCAATACTTTGGTTTATATTTGATGAGATTCTTACCAGGCTCAACTTTAACATCTGCTAAACATCAACATGCTCACATTATTATTGTGAGCATGTAAATACAGACTCACAGAGCTGCCTGCATGGCTGTAGACTCTTGTTTATTCCCTGGAGAAACAGCAGGTATCTTTCTGAGAAAGATACCTTTTGAAGCAACAGTACTGAACCTTTCAGTAGTTGATCACACCAAATATAAAACATTTTCATTGCTATTTTTCATCACTTCTTTGTTGTCAAAACCTGCAAGTAATTTCATAGATTTTTGCAAATTCTGCACAGGTTTTTGGGCGATTAGTCACATCAAATTTCATCTAAAACACTTGGCTGGGATTGAATTTTGAAGAACGAGGAGGAGGAGGAGATTTTGAAAGGAGCGTGGGAGGTGACTGAGTGGAAGATAAATGGCAAGAGTAGGGAGCAAAATGACGAAGCCAGGAGGATGGGAGGGTGGGGGTGGCGTATAGGTAAAGAGGTTTGGAGAAGGTGAAGGAGGAAAAGAAGAAGAGATGAGGTGCTGGAAGGTAGAAGAGGAGGAGGAGGAGGAAGAGTGATGGGGAGAGGACAAGCGGAAATGGTTAGAGGAAGAGAAAGATGAGTAGGAGGAAGACGCGAAAGGCAGAAAGAAAAGAAAAGGAAAGGAGAATGAGAGGAAGAAGGGTGAAAACACGAGAGAAAGAAAACAAAGGGAAATGTTGGCGGCTGAGATCGACATGTTCTGTCAGCAGTTGTTACCAGGAAAGAAAGGAGAGCAGCTCAGGACATTTTACAAAGTGTGTGAGCGTGTTAGGGAGAGAGAGAGAGAGTGAGTGGGTGAGGCCCATGTGGCAGAACGCTCCTCATGAGCTGTCAATCAGCAAACGCTAGCGCAGGCAGCGAGCAGCAAGCGTTTAAAACAGGCTAATTGAAATCCCTTTATTTCTTCTCCTCTTTTCTCTCTATCTACATTTTCTCTGCATTTTCTAACTCACTCAGTGATCCTCGTCCTTCTTTTCTTCTTGTTCTTTAGTTTTTTTTTAAATACGACAGACTCTCCCTCCCCACTTCCTTACCTGCCTCTATCTCATCTTCTTTCCCTCCCTTCCTTTTGTCTTCCCACCATCCCTTCTTATTCTCTCTCTCCCACAATCTTCCGCTGACAGATTAAAGAACATCACCTCTATACTTCACAGTTTAATCCTCCTCTCCCGACTTACCTCCTTTGTTCCCTCACTCCTCACTCTCAACTCGTCTCCTTCCTTCTCTTCTGTCTTTACCTGCTCATTTCTACTCCAACACATACACGCGCTGTCAGCTTGTCAGTTGAGAGTGTTCGAGAAACTGTACTGTATCTGCTTCTCACATCATCCCTCCTCCCTTTATTTTTTGTCCCAGTAGTGATAAATGAGGTTGTATGGGTGAGCAGACACATACGAGACCAATCAAGTCACTCAATTAGACAACCTGCCGTCTCAACAAGGCTGACAGAGCAACTGAGGACATATTACCCTGCGTGCATGTGTGTGTGTGTGTGGACCAGGTATTCCTCATGTTTTGGGTATGTAAATCTGTTTTGTTGTGGGGACTCGCCTTCCTTGTGGGGACAAAAAGCAAGTCCCCTTAATGTAAATCATTAATTTTAGGGTGAAGACTTGGTTTAAAGTTAAGGTTAGTTTAGGGTTATGTTAAGGTCAGGGTTAGGCAAGTAGTGGTTATGGTTACGGTTAGGATAAGTCTTGAGGAAATGTAATTTCCCCTGAAATGATGGAAACACGACTGTGTGTGTGTGTGTGTGTGTGTGTGTGTTTGTGTGTGTGTGTGTGTGTGTGTGTGAGAGAGAGAGAGAGAGAGAAAGAGAGAGAGAGAGAGAGAGGCAGACAAGAAAGGATGTAAATTAATTTTCTTTTCTTTCTGTCCATATGAATAAATACAGGCCTGAAAAAGACTGCAGCACACAATAATATATACATTTACAGGCTCAAAATGTTTAGTGTCTAAGGCTGCTCTGATTATGTTAGCATAATTGCTCCTGGAGAACTCCTTCCCAGCTCCACACTTTTCCAAATATAGTCAGTTTTCATCACTTCTGTCTCCAGAAAACCAAGATGGCGATGGTCAAAATGCCAAACTCGAGGCAAACAGGAGTCCACAAACCAATGAGTGACATCGCGATGGCCACGTCCATTATTTTTATACAGTCTATGGTGTTGTCACAGTAATTTCCACTGGAATACTGCAATATTAATACTGTTCAGCAAAATGTAAATTGGGAAAACTTGATTGGATAAATTAAAAAAAAACTATATATGTAGCCTACAACAGTATATACAGAAAAAAAAATTAATATTAGATTTTAGCGAAACCATGTGACTTGCTAAACAGCGACCACTGTGGCCATAAATTACAATTACAGGATGACACATTGAATTTCCATTTACTTCTAGCTAGGTACTGTATGTTTACTTTTTGTTTTACTCTGTTATAAAACAGTTAAATTATTATGTAATTTGACATAAAAACAGATACATCAGCACAGACAATATTATTCGCTGATTTTATCTTATCACAGATATTCTGGTATCGGTGTCAGACGATAAGTAACAGTAAGTTGCAATACAGAAATCCTGCATAAGTTTGAGGTCATTTAGAAGGGGTGAGACCATTCAATACAGTAGTTTGTCTTCCAGAGAGTACTGACAAGTTTAATTTTCAACTGTAACTAGTCCCACTTGGTACTTATCTTGGTTACAATTCTTTAGTAAATAAGTCTGGGTCTAGGTCACATGTTTATGTTAAAAAGAATATCAATATCAGTATCATCCTCAATAATCTAACACTGGTCAGGCTCAAACATTGTGGAAGTGTCACACTGTACTAGGACTGGCCTTTTATTATGCCAGATATCAGCCAGTTATGTGGTCGGGTGGTTGCTGATATAATGGTAATTCCTTATTGACATTTTCCTACTTGAATTTTAATACTTAATTTTATATTTGAAATTATGACAAAATTAGTTTTTTGTGTTAAATGGTAGTCTCAGTGATGACCCAGTGTATAAAGATGTTATCTTATTTTATTATCTCACAATTTGATTTGAATCTATTTGATCTGACTAATTTTTGTTCTTCCAAACAGTTAACAGGATCATAATGCATCCATATTGTTCCTGTTATACTTTATTTTACTTTACAAAAATGAAGATATTTAGATCTAAGGTGACAAGCTGCATCTCACCCATGTCCTAATCTGTATTGACAGCTGCAACATTATAACCAAAGCATATTGAACAGTGTGTGTGTCAGGTCTGCAGTATTCAGTATCGTGCTGATATGACCAGTCTCAGCTGCTGGTATCACGTGTTTGTCATCTCAGCCTTACATCAACAAGGAAATGAGATTTCAATGATTTGCTGGTTAACACGATGAACTGTCTCCAGTGTTGACGGGGCGTCTGCAGCGATGCAGGTGACAGATCGATTCTGGTCGTGTTGTGGCAGAAGAGGCAGCTCAGTGACAACAGCTTTAGAAATGGAAACATACTCGCAGCCCACATGACCTGATCAGTTGCCTTCACTGAGTGTTGTGTTTGTATTGTAATAACTATTCTGAACTTCTTAGATTTTGCCCGTGACAAATATTACCCATATTATAATAAAACAAAGTAAAACTAACACTGAAACCAATAAAAACTCAAACAAAACATTTTTAAACAATAAAAACTAAACTGAAAGGAGCAAACCCACTCTAGAAACTCACTGAAACGAAACTGAATTGAAAACAAAAATTAAAAACAAAATAACTCTGCATGTGACCTGCTGTAAAGCTCTTATGTTGATCTTTCTTCTTTCAC
This sequence comes from Thunnus thynnus, assembly GCF_963924715.1. NCBI lineage: Eukaryota > Metazoa > Chordata > Actinopteri > Scombriformes > Scombridae > Thunnus > Thunnus thynnus. The sequence continues at coordinate 20,697,044 of NC_089533.1, forward strand.
TGCCTTTTCCCTCATTGTAAAAGCTGTTATTGGCTTTGCACAGCCCTGAAAGAATCCTTTTTACCTTCCTCTGTGTGTGTGTCTGTTTATATCTGTGTGTGTGTGTGTGTGTGTGTGTGTGTGTGTGTGTCTCAGTGTCCCAGAGGTCTCGTTATAGTATTAGAACAGAGCAGTGACAGCTGGCCTCAAAGGACTATAAAAAAGAGCAAATTAACGCTTAAGGCACACAACTCACAAACACACACATAGTGAGAGAAGTGTTTTCCTGACACAGTGAACAGTTATCTGGGTTAAAGAAAGAGGAGGCAGTGAAAAAAATCTGGCTCAGGCAAAGAAGAGGAGTTTAATTTTGACTGTGTTAAGTCACAATGAAATAAAACATTTTTATTTCATCTTCTTTGTGAGATAGTGCCCCATTTATGATACAGTAGAGTTTGACACTATGGAGGGCTGTTTTAAAGGATGGGATCAGTATTTTTCAAGTCTGTCCTAAAACAATAGTCAGGTGCTCAAATGAACGTTGAAACATGTTAATAATTCCTCTTGTTCATACTGACCATTAATAGATCTCTTATTAATGCACTTTCATGTAAGTGATAAAATCTACAAGCCTCCTTCTGTACAAAAATATATTTCAAAGTTTATTTAAAGCTAATATGAAGCTTCAGGTATCCAAATTAGTCAGCTACAGCTAGAGCTACAGTCTTTTTAATGTCACATTCCCTTTTTTGTTACAATCCTTCCACTGCAGCTGAACAGGGAAACACACAAAGAGGAGATTTTAAACTAAAAGGTTTGTAACTGTGGAAGATATCCACGTTATTTGACTAAGTCAGACTGTTGAAACCTCAAGTTAACATCAGATTAACTTTGAAATAAATTTTTTGAACAAACTGAGGACTGTGGATTTTGTCTCCCATCACTTATGTTGAAATGCATTATCAAGGGATCTTTTAATGGCCGGTATGAACAAGAGGAATGATTACAGTGAGAAAAATCTGTGTCAATGTTCATTTGGGCACCTGACTATTGTTTTAAGACAGACTTGAAAACATGTGAACTTGTCCTTTAACACTCATCGACAGCCATATCAGACACAAATTATTATTCAAAGTGTTTTCATATGTGTTAAAACATGTCTGGAGGGGATCTATAATATATACCAAGAAGATTTAAGTTGGTTCAGAGCTGAATTTTCAAAGAATTTAGTCATTATGAAGAATTCACAATTTGTGACAATTAGTAATTAGCATTTAAAAGAGTATTCAGAGTAATGGGGACACTGTTAAGGATTTTAATGTGTATATCAAAGATGCATTTTAATGGCAAATGTCAATAGGATTCAACAAATGTTTAGTGTGTGTGTGCGTGTGTGTGTGTGTGTGTGTGTATTTGTGTTTGATGTCTCAAGTGAACCGTCCTCTTCCTATCCTTCTTCCCCTGAAGCCCCCTCTCCTCTGCCAAACAGATTGCTGTGTTGATTTTCACTAAACGTGTTGGTTTAGCTGTAAATACCAGCAGATGAATGCTGAGTCTGTGTCTTGTGGTTTTGTTGTACATACATCCACACAGACTGTAAATTCTCTGTTTGGGTGCAAAAGATCTTTTTTCGGCTACGCAATCTGATTTGGCAACATTGTTGAAAATGATCAGGGGATGGTTAAAAATCTGATGCAGTTCTGATCAGTCACTCAATGCAAAATATGAAATGTTTTTTCATGCAGACACAGGAAAATAATGTATTTTGTATTTTCTCAACCAATAACAATGGAGATAAATGAATTCTTGCTCTTTAGCTATTAGGTTTTGGAACTCAGACAGCACCCAGAGGGCCCTACAAATAGCCTACACATAAATAATACATACCCACTCTGTGGCACAGTAATAAAGCTCTCTTTTTTCAGAGGTGACAAGTGTCTTGGCTCTCTTATGATTTTTTTTTCAGCCTGTCCTCCCAAGAAAAACTACAGTATAGATCTAAAATGCAGTCACAAAAAACAACCTATAGTTGCGTTTGAGGAACAGACGCCATCCAACCGTAGTAGTTATGACCCGGAGAAGCAATGCAGTTCAGATGACGTATGTATAAGGTGACAAATTTCCATATTAGGAGGAGGCGGGTTGGATGGCTGGTTAGATCCTAACTAGCGAAAAGTGGACTTAGTAGACCTTGCTGCAGGAGGCCGCTGATCTCTACCAGCCTATGATTGTCGTGGTATTCACTGTTGCCACGGCAATAAAGGGTTGCCTAACTTTGAGGAAGTACTAACCACATTTCAAGTAATCATTTTAACCCAAACCATGATCTTTCCCTAAACTTAACCAAGTGGTTTTGTGCCCTAACAGTGATTTTAAACCGTTTTGGAAATTGACATATTAGAAAACGCTCCTATGGGTCGTTCTGGAGTGCAGGTACAATCAACCTATGCGGTGAATCCTGTTGACTGGGTCCCCGCGGACCCCAGAGGTTTGCTTTTTGTCATATCTCACAAGTGCTTTATTCTATCATCCCAATTTTTCATGACTTTGTCAATCAATGTGTTCCTAATGACTTCATATCGTTGTTTTCTGTTTCTGCTTTAATTAGTGCTTTTTAAAAATACCAATGTATTGGGCTCCTAGGGGACCCCAGTCAAAAGCACCCAATTCCGCCAATGCAGTTTTAATAGATGGAACTATTTATTGAGTTCGTGTTTGCCATTTGTCCTAATTTAAATTATCACACACTATCAGGGGGGTTGGGGCACTTTGTTGGTCATTTTGAAGGCTTTGTGGAAAGACTGTACTTGGAATAAAAGCTGCAGTTTGTATATATTTTCATTTTACACAATATACAAATTAACCGTCACTTTCCTAAAATAATAACAATCTAAATATATTTTATTATCATTTTTTAGATGACATTAACTATGTAACTAAAAATGTTTTGAGAAGAAACAAGTTAATATTTTGCTATGATGGTTTTTTACAGTAGTTTATTCTTGGGGTCCTCAGGGACCCCAGTTGGTGGTCCCTGTATGTTAAATATGTTGGTAGGATGAGGCTTAATTATGAGGATGTGTTGTTTTTTTTCCTGTGTATTTCCCAGCAACATTATCTCTCCTTTTCTTTAAATGCATTCCTTATTTTTGCATGTCTTTGTTCTAAAAAACAAAAATTAAAAATAAATAATCCACCACCATTCACAATTTTGAGGTTATCAGCAACAAAAGACAGCGCTGATTTACACTTGTAGCACATATTTTACAGCACGCATGTGTGTAATGATGCAGAAGATGGTTTCAAAAGCTACTGGGGTAATGAGGCAGTTTTACGGGCATCAAAGAAAATCCACTAGTTAATATCACATCACAGATGGGCGCTGAGACAGTTGGAAGAACACACACACACATACATGCACACACACTGCTGGCTTTTCGCTACACTTGTTTCCAACTCTAGAGTCACACAATATGGAGGTTTTTAACTCTGCGTGTTTAAGCTTAATTCAGCTGCTTTTTCACTTTTAGGACAACAATTTTAAGAGTTGAAATATCATTTTCTTCCTTTTGTAACTGATAAAATGGATTAAAAACTGCAAGGTTAAGAAGAATTTTCACAGCTTTATGGGAAAACCGTCAATGAGATGTCGGTCAGGTCTCATGAAACTTTTAAAAATGCGTGTGACATCTTAAAATGCAAATAAAGTGCATGCTGGAAATGTTTTCTAATGGTTATACCTTCAGTTCCAGGTATATAATTGGCTTTTAGTAATAGTAATTGCAATCATCGTAAGCTAATTTGACATGAAATAGCTGATGTTTATTACAAAACAGTGATTTCCCACTTCATTTTCTACAGCAATAGCAGAATAGTCAGTCTTCAGGTTAATTAGTACAGACTCAGTGTAAGTGATGTTAAAACAAATTTTATCTGGTGAGAATAAAAGGAAGCTTGTCACTATACAGCTTTTAAAGAAATCCATATTGAAACACTCAATTGTACGAGAAGTTGTATCTCTGTGGACCAAAATCTGCTTTTTTAGAGTAAATGTTAATTGATACGGTTACTGTGACAGGTCAGCAGTCTGGAGATCAAAGAGGAAACCACCAGCGTCGAGCTCTCAGATATCAGAGAGGAAAGCAGTTTTAATAGCAGCACAGAAACACGTTTTTTACGCTGTAGTATGTGTGTGTGTGTGGGTATGCGTGTGCACGTGCACGCTTGCTTAGGGGGGGCCCTGCAGATTATTTGATATGTAAATTAAGCTGGGTGAATCATTTATGAAGTCATGTGCCATCCATATCTGACATACTACATACAGTGTTTAATGTGTGAGTGTGTAGCTATGTAAGAGATGTAAAAGCTTTGCTTGGAAACTGAAGCATGATAGGATCATACTCTTATTCAATGAGCAACCTGCAGTATTTGATCTTTGGGTTTTTTGCTTTTCTGTGTTGGAGCCATACTTCCTCATGTTTCCAGCTTCTTCCATAAATGAGCCGGAACCAACATTAACAGCATGAGTGCTATGTGAGATCTTAAAACGACTGTTGTTTGTTATATATAAGACATGCCTATTTGACTGACTTTGACTAATTTCTGGCACCTCATGTTGTATGAATACTTAATATCATAATGAAAAAGATAATTAGTGTATTTCTTCTATGTTAAGGAACATTTTTAAAGGTCTCTTTTTCAGTGACATTTGCTGAATACCTCATTCAATCTAAACAGAAACAAAACACATCCATGGGGATAATGCTAATTAATCTGCCAGATGGGTTTAAGAAGAAAGTGTGAGGCGGGGAGACTGATGTGTCAGTGCCTACATAATCCTAATCCTTGTTAATTAAAGGTACAAATGTGTAATGAGTATGATTCATGTATAGACTTAAGAAAACATGAGGGAAGATTACATGTAGACTGTAAAAATGCACTTACTTCCTATTGATAATTTTAGAGAAAAGTGTGTTTGAAGACACTTAAATTCGACTTAAGACCTACATTTCTTACCTTTGTCAATTTAAAGGGGAAAAAATGCATCACTAATCACCTTTAGGCCTCCATGCTAACTATTTAACATATACTGAGTTAAGAGTCGATAGGCAGCTATCCTCATCACAAAGCGAGAAATTAAGAACTTGGTATTAGTAAAAAAAAAAAAACCTATATTATAAAATCTAAGGAGAAATACACTTTACTGTATATTGATTTAAAAAAAAACTACAACTGCATGATTAGAACCATTAACAAGGAAAACATCTGGTTAAACAGATTCATGAGTCTCTCTTGCCATAAGTAAAAGTAAATGCTCCGCTGTGTATGTTCAGTCATATAAAACAGAACCACAGCAAAGGTGATGTCACTGCAAAGGGAGTTGAAAGAGTTGCCATGGTGACGGGCAAAGGCAGCCCTGACTGGGTGGGGTGCGGCTGTAAATAAAAGACAGATATATACAGAAACACAGAAGAGAGCACAGGGACACTTTTGGGTCATCATGTCTCCGATTAACACATTTGATCTTCACTAATGTTTACAGAATTTGTAACACTTTGTGATTGTGTGCATTTTTACACTTGGTGTGTGTGTGTGTCGGTGTGTGTGTGTGTGTGTGTGTGTGTACTCCCTGTTTCATCCAATTACCTCTACACACAGCTCTGAGCTGATGTACACTGAGCCGTCTCATTATGAACAGTGAAAACTCAACCAGAGGCTATTACACAAGACTGTTACAGCACAGTAAATAGACGTCCACAGCACAGTGTGTGTGTGTGTGTGTCCTGTTCTTCAGATAATTGGAGTCTAGAGGTATGCATTGTGCATGTTTTGTGTTGGGAACCATATTAACGTTGTAATGTAGGAAAGGATCTGCTTGTGTGTGTGTGTGTGTGTCGCTCTTGTGAGTTGAGAAGAAAGAACAATGTGCCTCTGCCTTCAACCATAAAGCAACAAAATAATTTGTCAGTTTATTCCAAAACTATTGCAAAAAGGAGTCGTGTGAGCGCTTTATTATCTCACCACTTTCATTTTTGGACCAACAGTGTTTCAGCTGCACAATTGTTGCAAAGTCATGCAAGAAGCATGAATGTAAAGTGTTGAAACTCGCTTTAGAAATTCATCAGAGTGAACATCATGTCTGCTTTTATTGTTGTCAAAGATACATTACTGCTATTTATAATGCAGTCATGAAGTCTCTGCATCCCCCATAACATCACTTTAACTTTGACAGAAATAAACACTACCATGAAGCACAGTCTGATGGACGTTCTCAAACAGATTTTCATACAACATAAATATATCTGATCACACTCACATTACCTTTTGCAGTGTGGAATCTATGGAACGATAAAATTCCTGCCATTGGTGCATCTTAGGTGAATAACAGCATGTGTTGTGCTTCTTCTGTCAACCACTTTACATAAAACTGCTGTGTTTTCATCTGTTTGACTGTCGTTCTTCCAGTGATTGTAACTATTCCATTCTGCAAGTATTCATTCTTTGGATCAGTGCTGAAGGAGGGAGAGACGCTTGCAGAACACACTGTTGAATGTCTGTAAAATTCAATATTGAATTAAAATCCCAGATGAAATCAAACCCGGATGGCTTGTGCTGGCCTACATACACTAATGTGCATCTTACCCCAGACAGTGAGCAATCTTGCCTGTGCTGACTGAGTTTTCAGGCTGTTATACTGCAGATGAACTCTGCTGAAAATGCTGCTTGCCTGTTCCTGTTTGCAGTGACTGTCTGCCATGTAAAAAAACACATTTAGTTTGATTTGATAGTTCAAGATGGCACATGGGAAAAAACTGAAAAATGAAACAACTTAATATCCATATATAACAAAACCATATAAACTATATAATAGCAACATTACATGGGAATATTAAGCATGTTTTGACAGTATATGACTGACAACAGTCAAACAGAAGCCAAGGATATAAGTAGCGTTACCATTCCTTTAACATATTATTCGTGAAACAACTTCTTTTCAGCTTATACTCTTAACAAACTACCAATCCACCTCCAAACACTGTGACATGTAAGAGGACGTTTTTAATGGTCTTTTTCCTTCTTTCTGGAAGGTCTGATGGCTGACAAGGATTTGTCCATCGGGGAGGAAGAGGATGACAGAAACCTCAACTACAACCCTCCGGCCCAGAAGTCTTTGCAGGAGATTCAGGATTTGGACAAAGATGACGAGAGCTTGGTCAAATACAAGCAGACCCTGCTGGGGACGGGTCCAATGACAGGTGTGTGTGTGTGTATGTGTGTTTGTGTGTGTGTGTGTGTATTGTTAACCTTGTTAACCTGAGGAAAGCTGGTGATTCACCCTGGTACCCAGTGTTACCGCAGCTTTAATTCACTCAATATAACGACTTTGGTGCATAGTTCCTTGCAGTCATCAACTTCTGATTACACACACACACACACACAGATACACACACACACACACACACACACACATACACACACACACACACACACACACACACACATACACAGGAGCAGACCTGCTTGCCTCAGCATCTCTAATATCCAGCAGCCAGGCCATGACAGCTGATATCAGTAGAATAGCTCTGACTCCCCCACTGCTGTAACACAACACCACCTCAGCTACAGCTCAGTAACACTGAATACTGTGAGAAGCCGTAATGGGAGAAGGGAAAAGCAGAGAGTGGACTTTATCGTCAAATAGAGGCTGCACACAGCCATTTATCTTTTAGTGTGTCCACGCTGAATCCTCATAACAGCCGTAAATGCTAGTTTGGGGCCGTTACTGCCTTCTACAATGACTGATAATGTGATTTTTACACACTGTGATATTTTAGCATCAGTGCCATGGGCTTGAATATTGAATGTTGAATGTTGAATGTTTTGTTTCCACTTATCTCAGGATCTCCCAATCACTACTTCCCTCATTAGCATTATCTTTCAGCAAGGAAAACCACAACTTGTCATTTTTACATTTCTGCTTTTATACAGTTAAAAAAGGTTAATTTATCATGTTAATTAATGAGTTTTAGAGGTCTGGTAGACAGATTTTGTCACCTTTGGACAGAGTCAGGCTTGCTGTTTCTCCTTGTTACCAGTCCGTACACTAAGCTAAGCTAATCACCTCCTGGTTTCCACTTAACACATAACGGACAATTATAAGAGTGGTATCAATCCTCTCATCTAACTCTCGGCAAGTGTAAGGCACTATTTTTTTATATATATATATTTTACAAATGGACAAAGACAATATATGAATGAATGACTGAATGAATGAAGAATGAAAGAATATGAATCAGTTAATGCCGTAATGACCAGAATATTCTGCTTCTCCAGTGTCCTCTGGGCCTAACGTCCAGGTGACCAGACTGACCCTGTTGTGTGATGAAGCTCCTGGACCAATCTCCATTGACCTGACAGGTACTCTTCTCTTCATTCACCATGGAGTGTTTACTGTCCCTAACGCTTGGCTAGATGTGTCACTGTCATGCTGCTATACCCTTCTTCCAATATGGTGACACAAATCACTGATTTGCCCTGGAGCGAGGCATCTCACCCCACCGTGCTGCATTTTATGTGCAGAAAGACTGCAGTGGGTGTGTCCATGCTCGAGAGAGGGACAGACAGACGAGAGAGACGGCTAAATGTTTGCTTAGTGGGCAGTATTGACATTTTCCCCTGTGTGCAGGAGAAAACGACAGGCATGGAAGGAGGGAATGAGGTGTCTGTAAGTTTATGTGTGTGCATGTCTGCGGTGCATGGTAATCAGGTGGCTGTAAAGAGATCATGTCATTTCCTACAGGAGACAAAGTTAAGGAAAGGATCGATGTGTGTGTGTGCGAGGGTGTATAGGTTCACCTGTTGTTGCCTTGTGTGCCAGGGTGTGTCTGATAAATGGTAGCTGTGACTGTGCGTGTATTTCTTCCTGAGGATTTCCCTGCCTATCACACACACTATTACACATATACTGTACATATTCTGCTAAGACTAATAGAAAAGGTCACCTGGTTGCTAGGCAATACTGACTTTGTACTATGCAGTTTCCTCTGATTCAAACGCAGAGAGATAGAAAGTATTGAGCAGCCTTTAAAGTGCATCTTTCAGTGTGTAATGAAAGATCTGCTGAATCGCACAAAATTGGAAGAGCCTCTCTGTTCTTCCAGACCAGACAGATCTAAAGCTTTCAGATTTGGTCTCAGTCAGAGATGATGGAGGGAGTGAAAGGTGGATGGCAAATCACTTCAGTTCATTTTTAACAGAAAGTCTGTATTACAAAGTGATGGTGTGGAGTTTGAAAGAGAGTGTTAACCAGGCAGCGAGAGTCTAAAGTTCAGCAGATCATGAATATCCAATCAATTGATCATGTGTCCAAATAGAAACATGATCATATTTCAAAAGCTAATACTTAACCATTCTACATTACAAGCATCTTAAAATTGTATAATATTGTGCAATACTTAGACATTATACAATAAAATAAATTACATGAGTGCAAGAATGGACTAAACCATGTGTCCCTTTCAGAGGGGGGTGGGCCCTGGAGAGGCTCTAATATTGTTTTTAGATACAAGAAACAGTCTGTTTAACTATTTACTCCGCCAACAGTGATAGTTTCATTATAATGTTAATAACGTTAAAAAAAATATATATCAAAATTGCAGATAAAAACAGGAACTAAAATACTTCACTTGCTGGTCAAGAGAAAGTGCCCAGTCAAAAGTGATGTGCATATTTCTGAGGGTGAATTTAACAGATGAGGCGAAGGAACCAAGGCATTCTTTATCTGAGGAACAAGGCCAGCGAGGGCACAAATACCTGTTTTATCAGAATTAACCTGTAGAAAATGAATGAATAGAAAATAGTATTTAGGTAGTTGTCATCTTTTGAGGTTCAAAGAGATGTATAAGTGATTATCATCTGCATAACAAAGAGAGGAAAAACCATTAAAAATATTATCTGTATGTGCAAGGCAAACCAGATAGGACCCAGGATAGAACCCTGGGGTACACCACAAGACAAAATTGAAGTTGAAGAGGCATAGTTACCATCAGGAACTGAAAAACTCCTTTCAGACACATGAACACTGGGGTGAACAATTGCTAATATGATGGACAGGGATCATTTAATCCAATTTACTGATGGTTTCATTATTTGTTTGTGGTAATTCTAACAAGGTATTGAAACATAATTGGTGTGATATGTGAAGATGTATGTTTTAGGGAGAGTCATTTCTACATGTGATGTTCTGTAATATCTGACTTTCTTTATCACAGTATCTGCTGTTCTTCCTAGCAGACAGACAAAAAGCCTTCAGCGCAAAATAGGAAATGCTCTTTGACACTGAGAGGCTGTTTTACAAAGGTTTGATTTCAAAATCTATGTTCTGTATTTCTAGTTCTTTAGAAATTACTTGTGTTTCAGGGAAATCTTGTGTCATTTTGCATATTTTCCCTGGAGTCTATTCACATGAGGATTTGATTTAATTTGGATGAATGTTTGTGTTGGTGTTGTGTAGCGAAGAAGAGAAATAGAGAAACTGCTGTATGCAGTGTGGGAGTAAAGCATCTCTCTTTATAAACCTATAGTAAGCAGCAGTATAATAATTGGTCCTGCTGGTGTCAGATAGCCGAGCCGGCACCAGGCTAGAAATGGACTTTCCATCGATGGCCGAATGCATTAGAGACCTCATTATTCACTACAGGCTGTTACCAGTGCAGCATGGTGCCTTAAGTGATGATGGGCATTTACTGCTCTGCATGTGTGTGAGTTTATGTTATAGAGAGAGAGAAAGGGGGTGGCAAAGCAGGGGCTGAGGTGACATACAGTAGTAGAGATGATTGCTCTACACTCAGCACGCTTGACTGGTTGTCCCATCAGAGATCTTTCACTTCTGTGAGGTTGTTTGGGTCCATGTCTTAACCTTAACTTCTCAGATTGTAAGTGCTCCCGCTTGCACATAGTGGGTGTGAACTCTCTGCAGTGCATCAAACCTCCGAGTCTCTCCGTCAACACAACAGGACAGGTGGAGAGTAACCAGTACAACACCTTGAGGAATTTGTGGTCTAGTTATAGTTTATAATGTATTGTTTTTATGTCCACTGAAGCATTTGCACCTATTTTTACTTAATTAGATTAATTCTGGACCTCCCACAACATCTATAGTTTCAGCTATCATTCCTATCAGTAATAACAGCATTTTACATGTACAAGTTAATTGCTGAGATCTGGAAACACAGAAAAATAGCCAAAAAGACCAACTGAAAAAGTCAGACTGGGCAAGCAACATAAGGCAGTCATATGATAATACAGATTTAAATAAACCCCCAGGTTAGCCAAACAAACTCTTCTAAAATGAAGGAACTGTGCTGTACTGAACTGTACTAAAGTTATTACCCAAAATGTTAGTTCAACTCTGACCTGTTGTTGTGCAAGCAGTTTCCCAATGATGTGTAATGAAGGATTATTACTGATATTAAATTATAAACTGTTGGCTTGTTTACAACCTGTTTCTTGCCTCAGTTCAGTGTCTTTCTCACACACAGTCATTTATTCTTTGTCATTTTGAATACATCTGCATCTGCTTTAAATATCATTCTGTATATGACTATATGCTTTTTATCATCACCTCTTGAACTTCATACACTCATATCTCTTTACTTTTAGATTAATTCCCGCCCTGCAACATCTTACACTGTTCCTTTATCATTTCAGCACTAATTGTTGCTTGTGTTTAGATCAATGGCCTGATCGTTTATGCAATACGATATGAAGAATGTTTTTTCTCAGGCTGAGCTGGCAGCACAAAAACATTTGATATGTTTCTGTGTAGCTTAGTGAATACAGCAACAAGATTAGCAGAGCCACAAATATAAGCACAGCACTGTGACCAAGTTTGGCTTATAGTACATGTAAAAAATCAAAGTCATCATATTTTACAATACATAATTGTGCATTTCACTACAGTAATACTATATGAAGGATTTTTATGATAGGAGTCCCTGCCTCTAAACCAATTTTGGCCTATTTCAATTCTGAAAACACCACTGCAACCTTTTTTCTGTCACATTATTGCATCAGGAAGTAGAACTAACTGAAAATAATTTGGGGAAAAGAGGTAGCATTCACATAACTGGCAGATAAATATTTTATCTTCTGTCTCATGAATGCAGGTTTGCACACTACAGCAGGACTGTACTCTATTGTTGTATGCATTTTAACATAAATAAAGGCAAAAATGGAGAAGAAGTATGACTCCACTAGACTTGGACTTCTACGATTTGAAAAGCTTTTAACTGAGCTATTTTGTATTCTTCATAAAAATACAGTATCTTGTAAATTTGTGTATAGTGAATGTAAAAATTGTAGTCTCAAAAACATACTAGCAGTCTTATCAAAGAGGATCCATAAGAAACAGGCCAGTGATTCATATTGTATTTCAGCAGCAGTGATTTGCATAACGATCTTGATGGTGAGCACATCAGTGTACAAATGCTATCTCATTCTCAAACCATATTTGCTTTTTTTCTCAGTCGATAATGCACTACAATATTACCATATTACCATGCTGTAAGGTAATATGTTACACTTAAGTCTATGATATATGGTGTGTCACATACTGTACTGTGTGCTGTGTGGCCCGCTGCCAGACTACACTACACAAAGCAATATCCTCGGCTATGACTTCGCAGTGCTCTGGTGGCCTAAATGCAAAGACTGGCTTTGTTAAACTTTCATGCTCCCCAGGGTTGTTTTGCTGAGCACGCATGCTGCATCACATTTAGCACTCACACCATGCAGCCTCTCTATGCCATGCACTAATCTTAACCTCAACCATGTGATTTACTAACACTTATTAGGTGTTATGTGTCTAGAATTATGTCAGTAATATGTGAACACTTCAGGGGTGTTTTGTTTGTGAAATTCCTATAATAATGGGAAGGGTTATTCCAAAAATGAGCAGCAGAGGATGAAACCCTCCATGTGTAAAAAAAAAACAAAGGAGGAAGAGGATGAATGTTTTGACTACAGGCCAATTTTTAATCTCCTTTTCATGTCTGAACTTAATGAGGGTTGTGTCCCATAAGCATATTGCACATTTGTCTTGCAACAGTCTTAGTGACTAATTTCTCTTTTTAGGTCTAATTACTCCACTGAAACAGCAGCAATCAAGATTTTTAACACCTTCCCAACTGACATTTAATCAAACTTATGATCTGACTGCTGTGTTTGATACTGTTGACTACCATGTTCTTATGAATACTGGTGGAAGACGTTCTGTATTTAGATAATTCAGATCATATCAGAATGAAGTCTTGCATTCACAAAATGTACATTAGACTCGTCAACAAAATGTAATTGTATAAAAATGCTAAAGTATTCATGCATAATGGTCCTTTTAGAGCATTATTATTGTATATAACATGAGATTGGATTATTACTCATCATGCATTCATGTGTAAGCAACATTTTTAGCCATGCTAGCGGCAAGGGGTGGCAACGTCAGTCAGTTGGTCCACAACTTTAGTCCAGACTGAAATATCTCAACAACTATTGGATTGATTGCCATGAAGTTTGATACAGATATTCTTGATCTCCTTGGAATGAACTGTAATAACTTCGGTGACTTTTCATGTAGCCCTACTATCAGGTCAACATTTCAACTTGTCCCATACTCTGGTTTATGACCAAATACCTGTAAAACTATTGGCATTCCCATCAGCGTGAGATGTACTTTGTGTTTCATGCTAATTAGCATATGTTAGCATGCTAACATGCTTATGATAAAGATGGTAAACATTATACTTGCTAAACATCAGCATGGCTAACATTATCATTATGAGAATGTTAGCCATTCTGTCATTAGCATTTAGCTCAAAACCTTACTGTGCTTAAGTACAGCCTCACAGAGTCATGGTGGAGTATTATTAACTACTTTGTATACTTTTGGGCAGTTTAATCTACAAGAATGCATCATAATTTATAATTTATTTATGTATTTTTAAATGGGTCACAAAATAAGCTAACACAGTGTAAGGGTCATTTTTAGTCAGAATTTATTCTCTAATATTTTGTGTTTTTCTGGCATCAGTACAATATTTGCTAAGTGTGAGCTTCAGCTGGAAAACCAGTGTGATCTGTGTGGGGATTTGACTGCGCATGTGCAGCCTTGCGTGCATACTTGCATGAGTACATATTCTTGTGTGTGTGTGTGTGAGTGTGTGTGTGTCCCTGAAGAGAACAGGTAGACAGCTCTCTACATTGACCTATTTTCTCTGTCAGACGCTCCCAGGAGGGTGGGCAACATCTTTTCTCTCCTCTCTGTCTCCTGGGAAAAGAAAAAGGAGACGAAGAGAAGAATCAGAAGGAGGAGAAGGAGGAGAGAGAGATAGTTACATACTAGGCAACAGTTCTCAGAGGGAGAGAGATTGAATGCAATGAGATTAAGACAGAGATGGAGCGGTGAAAAATCTCCAAAATGTCAGCTACTGAGGAACAGCTTTATTAGCGCAATGACATACATTTTTGATTTTATCTAATGGGGATTTCAAAGGGTTTCATGTGGTGATGTAACTCCCAAACCACATTTAGATTTTCAATTAAAGTGAAAACTTGACAGTTAGCATTAGCAGAGATTTTCATATGGCAGCAGTGATATGCTGTTTGTTGGGAGCTTTTACGTAAAGTGCTTAAATGTGTCACAAGTGCATATATTTTTTATATGGGTGACACCAGTGGGAATCAGACCTCAAACCCTGTACAGTGCACTTCTGAATGAGCAATATACTGTATGCAGTGTGTGTGTGTGTGTGTGTGTGTGTGTGTCTTATCTGTAGGTCACTTCCTTTCTTTGCCTTTCTGTCCTCTGCATCTCTTCCTCAACACATTGCTGCTGTCTGTTTTTATTCACCACATTCTTCTATCTCTCCTTCATCATCTCCATCTCTCCTCCTTCCTCTGTTTCACTCTGTCCATTAGGAAGCACTCAAGGCTGATGGTTGGGTTTAAATTGAGATATAAAGTGATTAGGCAGTGAATGCATTTCTGATTGCTGTGCTTTTACAATGGCCCAGGATGCTATCCCCCCCACTTAAGATGAACCCATTCAACCCCACAGAGTAGCATAGACCACTTTATTGTACAAAGAAAGAAGCTATTCTGTATTAAATAACATATGCGTCAGAGTATGAAAACAGAAGGCTTCAAACCTTTCAGTATGACGTTCATTCTTCTTATTAAGCCGAAAACATGAGAGGAAAATGCGCCCAATTTAAATGATTTTATCACACAATGAGCCATATTGTATACTGCTAAGCAAACATGCTAGTGCTTTTTTTTCAGCGGCTATTGTATTGAACTTAACAAAGAATTAGAGCGAGAACTTAACAGCTTCCAAGACTGACAAACATTCATGCTACAGTTTTCTATATGCGTTTTGTTTTTCTTTCTTTCTGTCATTCACTTTCCTTTTTTCTTTTATCTCTTTTGTCTTATACCTTTTTAAAATCTGAATTCAAGCGCAACCGGCCACGTTATCTACTAATTGTCTGGAAATTCAATAAATGAAGTTAAAAAGACAAATCGAAGAGGAGCTTTTTCTTCAGATGATTATTCTAATACAATTCTTTAAATTTGATAATTCTGTACTATTATGTCTGCTGCACAAAGTCACATTTCTCAGTGTGTGACATGATTTATGTGTCAATCGGCAGCAATGTGATCATATAGTGAGTTATTTAGCATGTTGTCATCATCATGTATAGCACGTCTCTGCTGAGAAACTGTAGTGGGTGATGTCATACATGTCATGTTGGTTATAAGTGATGTTTTTGTTGTTGATGTTTGCCCAGGAGACCTGGACGCTCTGAAGAGGAAGAGCTTCACCTTAAAGGAAGGAGTGAGCTACAGACTAAAGATACACTTTAAGGTAAGATGAGCAGATGCAGTCACAGAAGTATGATAAGGACGGAGAGATTTATTATACATTACAACATGGATGGAATAAACAAACAGATGATCAGGTGTTTACTGGAAGAGGGGGAGAGACTGTGCTAAGTAAACCACCGTGTACTATACAATCAAACCGCAATATCAAACAAAACCATCAGCATATTTAATGAGTCTGTTCATTTTATAGTGCCAGTAAGGATCAATGCCATAGATGCAAATAGTCATATAACATCAGCAAGTTTGTTTCTCAAGTCTGACATTATTTTTCAGGTTTCTAAAATTAGACAGTCAGTACATTAAAATGTGTTTGATAGTATTTATTTAGTTCCAACTAAAGTGATCAACAAGTTGTCAGCTGAGTCACATAATAAAAGTCCAGTATCCCTCTCAGTTCACTGTTGATACCCACAAATACCTTTAATACCACAAGTTTTGTGATTCAATCCCATCAATGACTGCTGCTTGTTACTTGTCTCTCTTCTCACTTTCTCACACCTCCATCCCCTTCCCCTTCCTTCCCTTCTCTCTTACAAATAAACCACTCATGTAAACATGCTTTTTTCCCCCGAGCTGCGACCTCATGTCCACAATAAATAAATACAGAATGGCGACAATGAAATATTTTTGAAGGGAAATGCAGAGCAGATATAAACGAGAGAAGGAGTATAAGCCCGAGGCTAGAAAGGATGTTTGTGAAAGAATGATAACATTAGGAGTTATTAAACATTTCTATATTTTCCCAGTTAGCCAATAAAATAAGAAAAATGTACCACCAAAGAAAATTATCGACCCATATAGCACTTTTCCAAGCAGAGTTACAAAGTGGTTAGTAGTAGTAGTTTTTACTGGCTTCTCATCACATCTTTAAAATTCAATTGAGCTGCTGCAAAACACTCGTACACACAATCATCCACTATTTCCTCTGATTGCTTGAGAGTGATTCAGATTGTGGGAAATATTCCTGCACTGGGAAGAGCACTAAGACGTGTGTGAATGCTGATAAAACAGCTAGAAAAAAGAATAATATTTTAATATAAATAAATAAAAATGTAGGAGTATGGGCCACATGTCGATGAAATAAACACATTTTTTTGAAAGTAAGAAAGGAGATCAGTGTGTGTGTGTGTGTGTGTGTGTGTGTGTGTGTGTGTGTGTATGTGTGTGTGTGTGTGTAGACTAGAGGCAGTACTTGAGGGTCTTGGCCCTGAAGGGAGAGGGAGATGTGCTGAGAATGACCAAACAGCTCAGAGAGCGACTGTGAACGTTCACTGTGAGGACACCTGCTGGACAAAATGGCTTCACTGCAGCTGAAAGCCTGACATGTTATTGATGGCATTTAATTTTTCAATATTTGATTTCTCCAGGTGATGCAGTTTTCTTGTCAATAAATTCAAAATACCAATTTTGGTCTGGATAGATTGAACGTATAATTTGGTTTGGAATGGAGTTTCCATTTTTCCTTGCACAGCCCAACACATGCAGTTTGGTGAATTGAACACTTGCCTGTAGGCGTGAATGTGTCTGTCTATTTGTGTCAGTCCTGCTGTACACTAGGAAAGGCTGAACAGGGTAAAGCAAGAAATAATGAACCACATAATCAGTTGATAACTTCATGCAGTGTCACTCTAAGTTTGGGATGCCAGTTTTCCTGGTAATTGACAGAACATGTGGACGGGACACATAGTAGGTGGAGGTGCATCAAAATGTGTGAAATGTGTGTGTGTGTGTTTGCAGGTGAACAGAGAAATCGTTGCTGGCTTGAGGTACCATCATGTGGCCACCAGGAAAGGAATAACAGGTAAGTTTGCTTCATCTACTGTATGTTTCTCTTACTCACAATAAAACAGCCAAAGGAACTGTAAGGAAAAAAGTGCGGACCACTCATCAAGTTTTCCCAGTGCTGTTCATAAAGTGCCAAGAAGACATCGATTTCCATTCATCCATTTCCATCAAATCAGCTTACTGAGTGTTTCTATCTTCCTGCAGTGGACAAGGTCTCGTACATGGTGGGAAGTTACGGCCCACGGGCGGAGGAGCACGAGTTTCTGTCCCCGGCTGACGAGGCGCCCAAAGGCATGATATCACGCGGCCAATACCAGGTGAAGTCCCGCTTCATCGACGACGACAAGAACGTCTACTTGGACTGGGTGTGGTGCTTCGACATCAAGAAGGACTGGGACGAATAGAGGGAGAGAGCGAGAGGGATGGCACTTCTCTTTTTCCCTTCTTTCACTCCAATTTCTCACCTCCTCTTTCTCCTTCCCCTCTTTCACCCTGTTCCACCTGTGAGAGCAGCTTTGCAATAGCTGAGACAGGAGGCTCTACTTCTCTTCTTCCTCCTCCATCTTCTCCTCTTCTAATCCTCCTATCCTCTAATGCAGGTCTCCTGAAACCCGTGAGCAAACTGGGACTTTTAGAGAAGAGAACCCCCACTGCCCCCCCCTCTCTCTCACTTCCTTTTTATCCCATCCATCCTGAGTTACCCACATGATGAAGCTTTTTGGAGGAAGATTTCCCTTTCCTTTTACTTTTTTGCTCCCTTTCTCTCATCCTTGCTCCTCATCCTATTGTGTATCCCTTCCTTCATACAGCAGCAGTGGGTGGTCTGCAATAGCAGGCAATTAAAGGAAGTCAGTTTGAGGCACAAAGAGAAATATAATATATACAGATAACTTGTTACAGCTGAAGTGAAATGCACACATCAGCAAGCCGCAGATGCTGCTGTTGTGGTTGTTTTCAGTAGCCTGTAAGATCCGTTTATGATTATTAATATTGTAAAGCCATGATATACTGCAACGCTCTTCAGTGTGCTGACGAGATGAGAGAACATGCACTGAGCGGTGTGCAGTGCGCTTACAAACATTCAATATCTGTCAAACAGACTTTCCCAAAGAGAAGAGATGAAAAATAGAATAGAGTGCATTTGGATGCACAGCAGGAAATCTGGATTCACACGTCTGAGTACTTAATAAAAAAGTTTACCAGTAAAATGTCAACAATTGAAAGAATTTGAAGAGATTGTCACAAGGAAGGTCACTGCTTTCCTTAGTCAATCAGATTGAAGGAACTTTTCTGCACAATCCACGCTCCGACTGTCTCAATACTGTGAGCTCCTTGTAACCTGCTCCCAAACATCAGGCATTGCTAATTTTATAATTCCTTTGACAGAAATCAGAGGATCTTATTAAACATATAAAGTTTAGAATATATAAGGGAGGGGGAAAATATCCAATTGGAGTTAGATACATTGATATTTTATTTGCTTACTCCTCTTTCTGTTACATCTTTCTTTACAGTTTTCTGGTTTTCAGGGTTTTTTTTATGTATTTCTTTAGTTAAAGTATATCTTTTTATTTCAGGCATAAGGTATTGATTGATTGGTTTGTTGATTAAGGGAAGAGGTTTCACTTTGTTATTTCAAGGAAGGCATTCTTTTAAAATCATACTTTCTGTTACTTTCATTTCATGATAATAATAATTAATGATTTTTGTTGTTTTTACCCCTAAATTCCATGTTTCATGATTTTGCCTTTAAACAGTAAAAAATCAAACACACAAATATTTTTTGTAATTAGACATATGCAAAAAAAAAACAACAACAACAACTGAGTAACAGTATACATCAACAACTGCAGTTTTGGTTTAAATAATGTTTTAGGATCCTCCAGGAGAATTAGCCTCTAAATTATCCAAACATCATTATAATATTATTAATATACTGGGATGAAAAGATTCACCTCTTCTCCCAATGTGCACTACATGCATAAGATCTTGGACTTGTGTTTTACCAACCTTTTGTAAGAAGTTGTGTTTGCTTTCAAAGCGCCAGTTTTCTCAAGTCTTTGTGGAGCTTTTTCAAAGAGCAGACCAATGAAAGACTGTAACTGAACTGTGTATATTGTAGAAAGCGATGCATGTGTGTCCTTTAGGATTTGAAGTCACTCAGTAAAAATGAAGAAAATTAGACCTTTCTAAACCTCTCTCGTATACCAAGGACATAAGATGTGAATAAAATTCTGCTTTGAACTAAAATTAAACGTTTTAAGATGGTGGCTGGAACATAATGGAGTACTGTCAGAGAAGTATATCAAGGGATGAATTAATTCCCCTTTAAAAAAAATAAGAAATATCATTATTGTGTTAAGTCTTTGGATATGATATTGTCATTGTTGCTGAACATATTGAACATTGAAATACCATTTGAAATCGTTGTGATCTAAGACTTACTGTAAATGTTGGCTTGTTGGGTGTTGCATGGTTTAGCAAGATTCTCTCTTCCTTTTTTACGACTTTATTGTAAAATTTAATGTGATTAAAAAATAAAGGTACTGACGCAATATCCAGATGTCAATGGTGGCCATATACTGCAGATTACAGTATTTACAGGGATATTTTTAAAGGCACGGATGGAAACAGCTGTCAGCTGTGTCTCATGCCCCGGCCTGTAACGATCAAGTGCTGAATCTTCAAATATTGGTGTCAAATCTAGTATCCTGTATCTTTTAATAAAGGCAATTTAAACAACCAATAAGATGCCTCCTTTGAAATATTTGTACTGTACTTAAGACCATATTATGATATTTTTTCAGTGCTCGTGCATATATATTTGGGTCTCTGATGTGCCTACTAACACACAAACTGTGAAATAAGACCACCCAGTCTCTTGTGATTCAACAAGCCATTCAGATTTGATGCCCCTTCTTATGTCACATGGGGCTTCGCTGAAATTGTACTGCTCCTCTGCTCTCCACCCACTAAATTTCCTGAGGTCCGCCATGTTTCTCTTGTAAGCGGGGACCCGGCTAAACTAAGCTAAGCTAAGGGCAAAAAAAATTCACGTGAATCGCGGGGCTGGACCAGGAGACAGAGCCACTGATTGCCGACAAACGGCAGCTGAGCACCAGACAGTCTAGGGGAGAGAGCCGGAGAGTAGTGCGTTGCTGCTGCTGCTGCTGCTGCTGCTGTCCAATCTTGTGGAGGAATAAACACCTGATTCTGATCCGGAGCAGGAGGGAGTTGTTTATTTGTTAAACTTTTGGGATTAAGTGGATTTATCCTCAAACTCGCTTTTCAACCTAGCTGGAACTAGAGACACCAGAGTCATACAGCACCTCAGCTGCTGTCATCAATAATAAACATCTTAAATGCTGGTGAGTTGATATAATTTTAAATTTACAAACAATAATATTGCTGCTGTTGATGGAGCAGCCACTGTTTGCAAAGCACAGCTGTGATCAATCTGAACTCCATTCAGAAAACAAGCGTTTTAAAAGTAGTTTGCTTGTCGTCTTGCAGACAGACCTGACAAAGCATGAAATCAGACTATACAAATCGGTATCATGATGATGTAGTTATTTCGGCATCCATTTTATCCATTTATTGCAGTTAAATCACAGCAAAGTCTAAGTTTATTTTGGGTTCATTCAGGCTGAGCTTAAGCAACATGGCTGCGCTGGTTGGGGACTAGTCGATGTGCCGTTGGTCGCTGGCTGTTTGAGGCAAATAAACACAAATGATCCCGTGGTCGATCTTGTGTGATTAATGCGAGGCGTTTGGTATGTTTGCTGCACCACTCATGGGTACCACTATAATTTCTCCCACAGCCATGTTTCTCCGGGGTTCATGCTCAACAGTTGCCATGGTAGCCGGCATACCCCACAGAAGAGGGAAGTGAGGTGGCTGAGACAGGCACTCAAACTGGAAGTAACAGAAAGAAATTAGAGAAAAAACTGTCAGTTTCTATCTACTGCTGACACTTAATGAAGTATACTTGAAGATATTTTCTGAAGAGATATTTTATTACAGCACGAGTTACTTAATTTGAGATATGAACACATATTTATATATTCAAATACACTGTACAGGTACAAGTAAAATATTACTTTCAGAAATGTGACTGTCTCATACCATTTTTAAAAAATCTACCAATTAAGAAACCCACCAGACTCAGTGAGATGATCATTTTTTGTAAATCCTTTGCCTTTAAAAGAAACAAAGTTTCCAAATTTACAAAAATGTAATAACATTATAATACAACTATAAATCTTGTCTCATTGAGTCACTGAGCCTTCTTGCCACAGATATTATCATCAGAGTTATACAACACACATATTCTCACTCTGTATTCCAGTCAAGAAAAGAGAGTTTGTGTAAAGTTGGAATTTATTTTAGATGATACAAAGAGATAAGAGATTAGATGTAAATATCCACCAGCATCTGTCACCATATTCCAAAATAAATGATACAAGAAAATAAAGAAGCCAATCCTGGTAGTTTTTCAGACAGTATATAGGAAGCTGCCAAAAGTTGAACTCATTGATCTCTTAAGAATTCAGCATCTATACCCATTCAGTAGATCAATATGTTTCTCTTCAAATGACAAAATTTGGCTCATATTGAAATATTGTGATAGTACTGTGGCTCATAACAAAACCAAGTCTAAGTTCTCTTATTATATGGTGTATTTAGTGGTGAACTCAACACTATTAGATTTTTTTAAACTTGTAATATCTGCTAATAATATGTATCAACACCATATATCTGAAGTATTAAGGTAATAGCTCGGCAATTTGGGAAATATGCTCATTCATTTTCTTGGGGGTGTGGGGGGGCACCTAAAGCTCACCAATTAACACGTTCCTACTGTATGTTGTTCATTTAATTCATACAAAAGTGTAAAAACAAATGGTTGAGGTTTGTACGTGTTAATTAGTGAGAGCCAGAGCTAGCCATTTCCCCTGAGCTAAGCTAAGCTAACTGGCTGCTAGCGGCAGCCTTATATTTAACGGTTAGACATGAGAGTGGTATCAGTATTCTCAACTATCTCTCTGCAAGAAAGCGAATAAGCATATTTCCAAAAATGTCACACACATACTTTAAGTGTGTATTTGTGTGCATGCTCTATTTTTGGGGACACTTTCAGGGATATCAAATAATTTTCTCTCTCAACCTCTATTGACAGTCAACAGCAGTTAAAACCACTGATAAAACATTTCCTCTCGTGTTTTCTGCAAAACGATGACAAAGATTTTTCATTTAATTTTTGGTTTAATCTTTGTTTGCCCCCGTGGATTGTCCTCTGAGTTGAAAATAGAGTCAGTATGGGGATGGTTTTGGGATTGCAGTTTAAAAGAGATCAACACCTGCATGCAAGATCATCCCTGAATCCGTTAGTATTACATAGCAACCCAAACATAAAGGTCATATTTGAGAGCAGGGTGATTCACACCATTTAAGGACAGTGTCTGTGTGAGATGGCTCTGCTCCACACATCTGCTTGTCCATAGATGAAGCCCTTCATCTTTCCATCGGTCCTATTCATCTGTGAGCCAGTCGTCTTTTGGCGTGGTCAGTGTGGTGGTGTTGTTGCTGCTGAGCGCCTGCTCCAGCAGGGCTCGCTGGGCTGTAGCAGGCAGGTAGAGGAAGGCATAGAGCAGTCCCAACAGCAGCAGAGCCAGCAGCAGAGGGATGCCCCAGTCTGATGTCATTAAAGGCTCGTCACAGCGAGCTTGCAGAAATGACTTATTCTGCATGGCGAACAGACGGTTTACAACACTAAAAGTCTTATAAAATAACTCAATACAGGAACACTCAAACAGTGAAATAGATACAAGGGCCTGACAAACTTTTTTTTTTATTGTTATCCACAATTTGTAATGTCACACACTCACACAATTAAAGGGCTTTGTTGGTCATTCCTATCCCCAAAATGGACATATTTCATGCTGCTGAAAAAACACTGCATCCACACTTCCCAAATACTCACAGTATTTGGAGGAAACAGACCACACCAATTTGAGAAAAGACTTGAGACACAGCTGATACTTTCAATCTGTTTCCAGTCCCCCATCAAGTGTTTAAATTCCTGAAAAAGCAAACATAAAGGACAAATCCAAGATGGGGAAGGTCATTTGGACAACACACAGTCAGCGAAATCCAACATCCAGGTAGGTCTTCATTCACAGAGCCCAGAACAACAGACGAAAAGCTCCTTTCACAGTTTCTCCACAAGTAGGTTATCTCAAATTTGGTAATATTTCCAGTTAATTGTTAAGATTTTATAGTTAAAAGAGCGAAGGAATATCCAGGTTTGTATCCGTGTTATTGAAAGAGATCATCATGAATGTCTCTAAGCTTAGCATCTCTTCTCTTCATCTGCTCCCGATCTGTCATCTGACTGAAACGTTAGTGATTGCCTGTGAAACTGCATAATGCCACGTGCATCTTTCTTTGTTTGTGTGTGTGTGTGTGTGTGCGTGTGTGTTAGTGATGCTATCTTGTTATGGGTGCATGCCCAGGTAAACACGTCAATCTGCCATTCAGCTCTCTGAGATGATTTGCTCTGAAATGTTATGCAACAATAACCAGAAATCCAACAATAGAGACCCAACACCAAATCTGAATCCCACTCTGTGGAAACACCTGTCTCACTCACTCACACACACACACACACACACACACACACACACACACACACACACACACTCACACACACACACACACACACACACACATACACACAAACACCCATGGAAGGTTAAGCAGATTGGGTTATGAAATGCCAATTATATAATAAATCTTGATCTTCTTAGCTGACAGCATAGTGATACCTGACTGTGTTCAGGGATTACCTTCAGGAAGAGCCTGCACTTTATTCGGCACAGTATGTCCCAAACAATAAATCACTAAATATATTCACTTTAGAGCTATTAGGAGGTCATAGCATGACGTGGAATTAATGTGAAGGAATGAGAAACATACTGATCGTATGGATCAACGCCAGAGAAGATGATTATGCTGCCGGAGTGGTTTAAGAGAGAAGAAACTCATGAAACTATTTTAGGAAGTTTATCTGTATTTTCACTGTTTCTGTCCCAAAAAATGCCCCTGCTCTAGTGATAATACTGTCCAATTACAGAGGAGCTATCAGGGTGGAGTTTGTAAAGGTGAAAATCACTGACTGGTCAGCAAAAAGCCTTGACGCTGCGACAACTTGTGTATAAGAATCACTCAAACAAAGAAGCACAGCAGTATGACTATAAGGAGGTGCAAAACACACAAAACAAGTAAAAGTAGTATGGAGCCCCAAAACTAACAATAGATAGTCAAAGATTATCCAATGAGTCAAAAATACAACTGAATAAAACAATAAATAACACTGTTAGTTACATAATTAAAGTGAAGTGTAAAAGGCAATATAAAGCTTTATAATTTCCCTTAACCTCCAATCAATTAGTAAAAAATTAAAAATCTTTTTACTGCTGATTTTTGTTAATTTTGGGTCTCCACAGTCTAGCAGGATGATCTGTCTCACCCAAACACCACATGCTCAAAGTGCTGCATCCACCCCTGCTAGATAAAAGTGTCGAGGTGAGGTTGAGGTGACGGATTATGGAGGTAGCAAATAACGGGTGAGTGACCTGGAACATTACTGACGGTGCAGAAACACATGAAAACAAATGCAATAAACATTTGTGTGAAGTCACTTACATTTCAGGTTAAATTCATACAAAAAGTGCAGTAGTACAGGCTATAATCTATTATGTTAGTAAAATGTTTAGTAAAGGAAATGAGATTACAGTACTGTAGCTTGTTGGATGTGTGACAAAATAAATGGCTGGTCAGGTTTTTAACTGTAGAGAAGCATGAATTAGTGAGATGTTCACCCTGGACACAACAATTACTGAACATATGTAGATTAACATGTTCACGTTTTGACTCGCCATAGCAGGAAAATCACAGGTGACACTAATAACATCGATGATGACGCGTCCCAGTAAGCCATGCCAGTGAGTCAACATGCACATTACCACCACCCTGAAACTGTATGGGGTATCTATATGCAGGCAATAATAATGTTATTAGTTACACATTGGTGGTTTTTTATTGCTATGACATGTCAAAATGCCTACAGTCATAAAAGGCCTACTCAGTCTCTACATCACCTAATTTGTATGTTTTTGGACTATAGAAAGAAACTGGAGCATCTCAAGCAGTTCCCAATCTCAGGATCAGGACTCCCTACAGGATCACAGGATAAATCTGAGAAGTCACAAGATAGTTAACTGGATAAGAAAGAAGAATATATAGTTCAAATATAAAGTTCAACTACACAAAGTATAGGCTATTGTTCTTTCCAACATTTATCTAAGCTTTACTTTTTTTGTGAATTACTTGATACTTTTACCTCTTCTGACTCTCTAAAATGATCTGACAGAAACAAACTGAGAAGGAAAAATCACTCTTTGGTGGAATTACTCACAGCTCATTGACATGCAACATGCAGTTAGGTGTCACAAGATTACACTGCTTCATTTTAAGGTGCAATGAGGTAAAAAGGCAGTGAACTACCGATCTAGAGGAAAACCACAGACACAAACTGATCACAGAAAGGTCACATTTGCACCCTCTTGTTGTGAGGCATACAGAGATAACCATATGGAGACCTTAGAGTCATAAATCTGTAACATGGATTGACGAAGAAACAAAACAATCAATAATCCCACCTCCTGGAATATGCACAAATGATGTTGTACCCTCCAGCACAGTAGGAGGCGCTATGGAGATTTCACATTGGTTAGTTATCCACCATATTAAAGAGAGAAGAAGAAGCTGCGCAGTGTTCAGCACTTCAACATCACTTTTGTTTACATGTGTGTGTTTCCATGTAGATGAACGGTTACTTTCGGTACGTCAGAAAAAATATACTACACATTAATCTCTAAATATGTGTCCAGACAGACGCGGTATTATGACTGTAATAGATAGCTAGCAGTTTTAAATATGTCATGGTGTTAGCATACAGTCGCTAGCAAACCAGTGCATGCTACCAAACAAAAAGTTATCTTCCTGTTTGTGAAGCAGAATAGCTGGGGTGATGTCACTCCAGGGCATGCATGTATTAGACTTCTTGGCAGATGTTATTTATATTAATAAGAAATACGACAATTAACTGAGGCACAAGACAAGCTGCCACCAATCACCTGTTCCTCTTACAGTCCTGAATGTGTTTATAGTACACTGACTTTAATAAATGCTGCTGAAGCTGCTTAACAACGTTGTCAGTGATAGCTTTTGTTATCAGTCACTTCATTTCAGAAAATGTTGCCAGTGTTATAATTTTGAATCATATTCTCTGCCTCTGTGGAAACTAAGTACACTAACTCTTAACTTAAGTACAATTTTGAGGTTCTTTACTTGAGTATAGCATCAGTAAACAATAGAAAACAATCATATAATCTCTAAAACAATATGATATGAAATGAGCCATTCTACTCAATGAATACTTTCACTTTTGATACTTTGAGTACATTTTGCAGATATTTTTTTTACTAATAAAGTATTTTAACATTATTTATACTTAATACAGAAAACGTCTTGCTCCACTGTGTTATTCTGTCAGAATAATTGTTATCACTGCTAGGAAATGTGTTCAGTTACTCTCCATAAGCTAAATACACACATAAATACTCAGTGAAATATCAAGACAACCACCTTTTTCTCTTCAGGGTTGTGTCAGTTCTCTTCGTTCATTGCTGTACACGATGACCACAGAGCCTGCCAGCCTGGAGAGCCTGCATGTGCTGTACCAGAGTGATGACTACATTGTGGTGGACAAGCACTGGGATATCCGCATTGACAGCAAGATGTGGTACGAGAAACACACCGTGCAGGCACAACTCCGGCACCGCTTCCCTCAGCTGGCTGACCCCAGCACCTACTATGGATTCAGGTTAGACACAGTGCAGCATCAGCTACATCACAACTAACAGGACTTCACTCAGACTGCAATTTCAATCAGATGATACCAGTAGTTTTACAGCATTGTATGAGAGAGAAATTGGATTATGTAGGCTCACCTGTGGTTAATTTAGAGATTCCAATTTACCTGATTATTTTTTGATAATTGGAGCACCCAGAGGGAACCTACGTAAGTTCAGTAAAAATGCTTTAACTCCATGGAGAGTGGTCCCCGCTGGCCATGGTCACATTCAAACCCAGGAGCCTCTTCTCCTCTGTTCTCATCATCTTTCTCTCTTCCCACCAGGTTCTGTCATCAGTTAGATTTCTCCACTAGTGGGGCTCTTTGTGTCGCCCTCAATAAGGCTGCTGCCGGCCAAGCCTACCGCTGCTTCAAGGACCGCACAGTCACCAAGGCCTACCTCGCCCTGGTATAGTACACAAACACAGTGTCACACACTCACACACACACAACATAGTTATTACTGTATGTCTGTTTGTTTATAATTAATATATTTTTTAATTTGTGCCTGATTAAAAAGATCTGGAAGGAAGTAAAATAAGTTCCTTTTTTTTTTTTTTTTGCTTTCCAGTTACGTGGCTGGGTGGAAGAAGAGACACAAACACTGGACTTCTCCATTGGCAAGAACTCTACAGAGGGCAAAACACACATGATGTGTATTGAGGGAACAGAGGGTACATGAACCTGGCTTTTCTTGCACCGTGTGTGTTTATGTTTGAGAGTGTGGACAGAACTCAAGTGAGCAACGATATCTTTTATAAGCCAGACTTTCACTTTTTGAAACCACAAAATGTGTCCAATACATTTTTTGCATGTATTTGTGGGTTTCACCCCCATAGCAAGGTGATAAATAGTAACGAAAATTAAGGATTGAATACTGGACGATGCAGACATGGAATGATTGACTGTATTATTTACACTGCTTGCCTATTCATTCAACTCAACCAGGCTGATGGAAACGCAACTAATTTATTTTTTACGTTTTACATTTCAAAAGGTTGTGTAGAATTCACCAGTGATTTAAATGGAAACATAACTACGGACACATTGTTTCTTTGTTTTCCTTCTCGGCAGGTTGTGAGAACCCTAAGCCTTGCCAAACTGAGCTGACAGTGTTGGAGTTTGGGTTGTATGATGGAGACCCTGTCACTAAGGTGCTGCTGCAGCCACTCACTGGTAGAAGCATTTACTTCTTTTCATACTAAGGAAATGAAGGATTTAATTGCAAAACATGATTTAGCAACTGTGAGGGGGAAAAGATCATTGCTACATAACTTTTTTACAGTCCTTCTTGCTTTTTAAGTTAGTGTTATCTGTGTTATCTTTGTAAATAATAACACCAAAGTACCCTCTTATTCTATATAGCACCAGATACATACTTGGGATAAAGGACCTGAAGAAAGGATTATCTTTACCCCACGATGTGTCTCATGGAAATGAAAATTCTTTTTCCCTGCCTGGCTCCTCACCTCTATCTTTTCCCCCAGGCCGTACCCACCAGCTGAGGGTCCACTGCAGTGCAATAGGCCACCCCATCGTTGGGGACTTCACCTACAGCTCGGGAACAGATGACTCCCCCTACCGCATGATGCTGCATGCGCATCTTCTTCACATCCCCCTGGAACCCCAGCCCCTGCTCGTCTCCGCTGGAGACCCCTTCCTCTCCACAGTGGATCCCAAGTGGCTCCCACAGCGCTCACTGCGGACACTGAAGGCCACCGTGGATGCCCTGCTGGAGCAGAGGGTGGAGGCGGAAAGGAAGATCAAAGAGGAGGAGAAAGTGAGAGCAAGAAGAGAGCAGGAGAGAAAGAAAGGAAGAAGGGAGCAGAGGACTGAGGAGGAGAGTGAGGAGCAGAGGAAGCAGTGTCAGGAGTGGCTGAGTGAATGGGCTGGAGACTGATGGGGTTCAGTGGGATGATATTTATTTTAATTTATTTTAACAGTTTACTTATGACAGCCATGTTCAGCATGCATGTTTCATCTCAGTGAACACCTGTGTTACGTTTAAATAGCATACATGTACATGGAAGTGGACCAGTACCATAATTCCCTCACAAATAACCCACAAACACACATTAAGTTTAAAAACGAACAAGCTTGTGTGCAGATCTTGATTCCTGCTCTTTTAAAAAACTTATTCAACTGGGAGCTGCCCACTAAAACCAGTTCTTTCACAGTTTGCCACTAAAGCAGCTTCACTGCAAAAGCTGAGAAATGAGTGCCTTGCTCAAGTTTATGTTGATAAAGGGGATTTGGTTGATGTCATTCATTTTACTCTCCCACATTCCCCTCTACTAAGTGAAATTATTTTTTAATATGTGACTATTTTTGTCAAAAGTCTCTGCTATTAAGTGTCTGTTGACTCAATTAATGAAAATGTTCTCACTTATCCCTGGTAGGGGTGCCTGACCAGCAGAAGTTGATCTGTGTTTTGTCTATGAAAATGCTGTTAAATCAACGTGTTTTGTCACACACTGCATAGCTCAGCCAAAGCCTACTATACTGTATGTTTTTTGCATTTTAACACACAGTGTCTATAAAAAGTATTCACCCACTTTCTTGGTCTTGTCAATGATTTATTGTTTTACAACTTTGAATCATACTGATCAATATAAAAATACAAACTACATACATGTCAGTTACCTATTTTTTTGTTGGTGTAGTTTGATCCATTTTCTAGTCAGTGACAGTCCACAGTTGATGTTTGTTAGCTTGCTGCAAACACATTCTTCACTTTAACATGGACAGGAGATGTATGTAGCTGTTATCCATTCTTGCATCTTTGAGAAGTATTTTTCAAAGTGTTAGATCATACTTAAAGTTAATTAGGTAGTTAATTTATATGCAATGCAAATATGGATTGGAAATGGAAGGGAGTTGCATGCACCTGTGTATTTAACAGTGCTATGTATGTGAGAGGAACATCATAGGTTACTTCTCAGTTAGAAATAGACTTTTTCTCGCGAACTTTGCTTGTTTTTTTTCTGCACAACTGAAAGCAAAATCAAGGAACTTTTTGTGCCCAATGTAATGGTTGCAAATAGTATTTTATGAAATAAATAAAATGAGGGAAGATGCAAAGCATAAATCATAGTGTAATGCATGTACAGAGTAATGGTTATTATGTTAGAAATTAAAATAAATGTACAGAAAGCTGCATCTGTGTTACTGTACTCCTAAAAGGCATGAAGAGGGTTGAGAGGTATCGTCCATGATGCTCAGTAGATTGAGTAGCATCCTGATTAATAACACCAGTGTTACTGGTTTAATGCAGAAAGTTATAT
This sequence comes from Thunnus thynnus, assembly GCF_963924715.1. NCBI lineage: Eukaryota > Metazoa > Chordata > Actinopteri > Scombriformes > Scombridae > Thunnus > Thunnus thynnus. The sequence continues at coordinate 20,728,013 of NC_089533.1, forward strand.
CCGAGCCTAAAATGCATTATTTCTTGATTACTTCTATGAGAACATTGTTTTCTTTTCTAGTCTGACAGAAGGTTTGTTTGCCTGCTTTGGTTGATCCTGAAATATTTTTAAAAGAGTAAAATAACAAGGAATAAAGGATTTTTTATGCTGAACTGAGGTACTTTATTTAAATTTTAAAGAAATTTGATTCAAATGAGCGCCATTAGAGTAGAGTGAAGAGGACTTCATTACCCATAATGCCCTTGTGCCCCGCAGATAAACGTCTACAAGTCAGCTACAAGGAAGCAAAGCACCAAAATCAGCAGCCAGCAGCAGGGAGAGGCGTCCACATTTGTTTGGTTTTAGACTCATAATTGGTTGTCAGGTTTATTTTAGTCGAACAACAGGTTGGAAGCATAAAATTAATAAATAACCGTGGTCAAAATGAGCTCCGAGGTTTTCTCATATGAGAGTTTGGTTCACGCTGTATCAGGAGCTGTGGTAAGTTAACTCAGTGGTTTCATATTTATTTCTGTATTTAGGGCTTTAATGGCAACAATAGTTATGACTTTATAGTTCGTGCTCATACGCTTTATGACTGCCAAACAAGGCTCCATTCAAGATGTGATATTTTAGACCTGGTATCGTCTCATGCCAAATACAACAACTCTAATTCCGGAAATCCTGAAAAGTTTGGATCAAACTTTCCATTCAGTAATAGCTAATATTACATATTACCTGTTAACCCTGCCGAATTGAGTAGTTTTGTATCATAGTTTAGAAAATACAGTATCTTCTTTCCAAGTTTGTGTTTCTGTATATTCTCACTTGTACCACTTTAAATGGCCAGATATTTAAATGGTGCTTGGTTAAAGATTTCCTCCATGTGCAACAAAATGGCATGTAAAAACTGAGTCTTTCCACTGAATACTGACTGTAGCCTGTTTTAGGGAAGTGTGACAGCCATGACAGTATTCTTCCCTCTGGACACTGCCAGACTCAGGCTTCAAGGTGAGCAGTGGTAGAAATGTATTCTTATTTGCAGTCATTATAGTAATCAATGTAATGATGTTATTTAAAACAAGCTGTCTCTTGTTTGTGTCCAGTGGATGAGAAGAGGAAGGCCAAATCAACTCCAGCCGTTCTAGCAGAAATTGTCAAAGAGGAAGGACTGTGAGTGAAATTTAGATCCGATTTGAACCCTCATTGCTTGCCAGTAAAGTCTTGATTTTATGTGTCAGCTTTGTCAGTTTATATACAGTATCAAACACCTTCCCATTACCTTGAATGAGGAAGTATCCAAATTTTTGACTATTATTGTATGTAGAAACAGATCCAATGTTGCTCTCACGGTGCACCCAGAGTCATTTGAATATTGCCAATTAAGACACCAGAGTTGAAACATTTGACTCTGGTTTCTAGTGGCTCTTAATGTACTTACACACAACAATGTTCAGGAGATACACATGGACATACAGGCAAAACAAGGACAACAAAGCTGAACATAGATATGTAAACATAAACATATGACTATTATATACAAGCAAAAAAAAAGATATATACACATAGAAACAACAAATGGACAACAACATACATTGTCTATATACAGGTCAAACAGTTTCTGTAGATTGTAAACAAGTATGTTGCACAAAGACACCAATACATCACAAGCACTTCACATCTCCAGCAGAACTGTCAAAGCCCCTCATCTGTTTAGCAGTAAAAGCGCTCTAAGATCATGTTCCTGTGTTTGCTGTCCCCCCTGCAGACTAGCTCCATACAGAGGTTGGTTCCCGGTCATCTGCAGCCTGTGCTGCTCCAACTTTGTCTACTTCTACTGCTTTCACAGCCTGAAGGCTAGGTGGCTGAAGGGACATCAGTCAGCACCGAGCACTGACTTAATCATAGGCATTGCTGCAGGTGAGATGGTCATTGTCCAGATCCTTAAAACCTTGTTTTAGTTACTCAGGACCAGTATGTCCATCTAATTTGGGATTGGAGTCCACATCCCTTTTCTCATGATTAAGCAGTGTGACCTTTTAGCTTTTTCCTTTCTAATTTTGTTTTCAACACTAATGTCCATATGTCACCAGAGGTTAAGTATGTAATGCTCTCGGTGTATAACACCAAGAATAACGTAACACTCACACTCCTTTGTGCTCCTGCAGTCTCAAATCTTGATAGTCAAAGTCACACCTCATGATTCAGCATGAGAAAATGTATTTGATCAGCAGAGACTTCTGCATATCATATTAATATCAGCCAAGGAGAAAGCCATCTTCATTGTGTCATGATGTGTAATGAATTATTCAGATCTTCTAGAGAGACAATGCTAAAAGATTTGCAAATATTGTCACAGTCTTGATTTTCAACTGCCTCCTTGTCTCTCTAGGTGTTATAAACGTACTTGTCACGACTCCTTTGTGGGTGGTCAACACCAGGCTGAAGCTTCAGGGCTCCAAGTTCCGCAATGCAGACATACACTCCACCAACTACTCTGGCATTTTGGGTAAATGGTCATTGTCTGATCATGTTCATACAGAATGTTCTTTTGTGAGTCAGTACTAGAGATGTGCCAGTGTACCTTATTACTATGTGCTGAAGTGAAACACTCTGACAATATCAGTATCAGCAACCATTTTCATCACCATGATTATCATTGTTTCAGAGTAAACACAGAGCAGCACTCCTGCCTTCATTAGCAGTTTTATTTTGTTTAGCCCCAAGGAAGGCACTCTGGACTGATCAAACAGAGACAGCCCAGAGAACCAATCTCCTGTCTGTCGAGCTATGGCTACTCAGGCCATGACTTCCTATTATAACATTAGCCGTGAGCCCACTGAAGTGTGGCTAGCTTTCAGGTGTTTAGTCATAATGTTCATTGAGAAAGAGTCCGAACTCCCTGCGTCAAGATCACAAACATCACGTTCTTCCTCACTGGTCAGCTTCAGCTCTGCTTGTGTTTGTTAGTAGTGATGTGGACACCCAGCAGATAACACTTACTACAAAGTTCTTGCACTCCAGAAATCAATCGCTCAGTTTCATTATGAAAAATTCATGAGTGTTTTCAAAATATGAATGGGTGCATATAAGAGACACAGACACTGAGCTGCATTTAAAGTGATTTCCAGTCAACAACCTAATTTCCATTAGATCATTGTGTAAATTAACTATATTTTAGCACTAACAGTCGGATTTCAGAAAACTTTATCATGATAATAACATTTAATCATGATATTTTTACCTATGATAATTGTAAAATTTGATACTGGCCCATCCCTAGTCAGTATTCCTGACATTTAGTGGCATACTTGGATGTTCTTGGGATATAATCTCTCTTTCTCTCTCTTTCTCCAATAATGGCTATTATTACTTTTGCAGATGCATTTGCGCAGATCATCCGTGACGAGGGTGTGGGAGCACTGTGGAACGGCACTTTCCCTTCCCTACTGTTGGTGCTGAACCCTGCCATCCAGTTCATGATTTATGAAGGTCTGAAAAGGCAGCTGAGGAGAGGAATTCCCAGGGAGGTGAGTGAGAACGAGAGAGAGGGAGAGAGATGAGGGAGGGATAGGAGTACATGTGCAAACATTTGAAGGAAAGGTAAAATGTGCTAAAATCAGAGAAGTACGTCAGAGGGAGGAATGATGGGTGTGTTGGATAATAAGGATAAAAAAATTCACTGAGCTAATACACCCTATATGAGCTCAGATGACTCATCTTGAAACTTTTCAAACACTCCTCCATTATTTCTACAGCTGTCGATTCATTGAAAACTTGTAAAACTGACTTACGCTTAATAATAATAATAATGCAGTAATGTTACAGTGAAACAAAACTGCTACATCATGGTTTTAATACAAATGAAAATGCATACATATGGGTTTGCAATGACAGTGTAAAGGAGAGGAGTTATTTGAGGACATCCCATTATCTGGATGAGTAGACTCTCGTTATGAGACTTGGTAATTCTGTTCACATGAGTCATGTGAGGCTTAAGCAGAGGTCAGAGGGAACATGGAGGCAGATGTAACCTGACAGTTTACGGTGAGCATGTGTGTCTGAACACTTTCACACCACGTGCATTCTGACATTTTTGCTGTCTACTGGAGCGATGGTGGATAAGAGGGGAGTTTCACTTATTCACTTAGTAAAGATCTTAAAGCCTCTATAGCAATGGTAATATAACATTGCACAAAAACACTTGTGTCAGACAGAAAAGTGACAAGTTTCTTTCTTCTTCTCCCAAGCTGTCATCTCTGGAGGTCTTCATGATCGGTGCTGTTTCCAAAGCTGTCGCCACCACCATCACATACCCTCTGCAGACTATACAGTCCATACTTAGGGTGGGTTTTTTTGTATGTCTATGTCTGTGGGTCCTTGCTCACATGTATACAATAATAGACCTGCAGTTAATCAAAATTTATATTTTGTAAATGTGTAATTACAGTAAAACCTCATCACAGACCCGATTCAGTGACACTGAGATTAACGGGTTGCGCATAAATTGCATCAATTTGGGAATTTCTCATTTTTCTGCCAAAAATGTATGCCATGAGAAAATGGATATATGCCACAATCACAATCACACACAGACACACACACACACACATTCTGCACATTGGATGTTTAAACAAACCTTTAAGCTTAATTTGACATATTTTATCTTTTTTTTTTTTTTTTTTTTTTTAAATTACCAGTTTGGTCAGTTCAACGAGTCAACGGAAAGGTCAAAACTACTGTCCAGTCTAAGGACAATCAAGTGTCTGCTGGTCAATAGAGTGAGGTGGGTGCACAATACACACACACACAGATTATGTGTTTAGGTTTTCAAATAATTTTACTGCTCCATTTCAGTTCCTGTATTTAGATACAGTGTATAATGCAATGTTGAAGCATGCATCTGACTTCAACACTTGTCGCAGTTGCAATTGCAAGGAATTAGCTATAAAATGTGATCTAGCCTGATGACTTGTAAATAAGTGGACAGTCACTTAAAAAAAACTAATGTGAGGAAAAGATCAGATTTTCCTGCAGTCTGAAGATTGTCTTTTTAACCACAATATTTATTATTATAGCCATAATCATGCAACTCCTTCTTTAGTTTTTGTGTGTACAGAAAGACAATACATGATTTAGCATCTGCATGAATAAATCTCAACACTACTTCTTCTCTTACACATATTAATACTGATGTTTTAACCTTGGTTTCCTGCTGCAGGAAGTATGGTATGTTGGGTCTTTTTAAAGGCCTGGAGGCCAAGCTGCTGCAGACGGTGCTGACTGCTGCCCTCATGTTCCTTCTCTATGAGAAGATTGCCAGCTGCACCTTCAGAGTCATGGGACTGAACAACAGCCACTACAAGAATCGCTAGCTAGCAAGACATTTCACAACCACGGATGTTTGACCATATGAAGGCACTGAGAAACTTCCCTGGAAACCTGTCACTTTCATGGAAATGTAAATATTTAACAGTGACCTCATCCTGTAAATACTTCAACCAATAAAGCACTTATCTCTGTGACTGGTATATCCCATTGGTTCATAGTTTAGAATGAGCCCACTTGGGTCTTGATCCAACGTCTTGTTTCAACAAGAAACCTCAAAGGACCTTTTAACAAGAAATAACATTTTATACATCCCTCTGACACTTGTAAGCTTTTGATTAGATGATAAGGGGCTTGAAAGAGATTTACCAGTATGGAAGACTGATAACCATTAAAAAATGAACCCATAGCACCATGAGAAGAAAGCCTTGTAATCACAACTCGTCATATTACAGGAAGAAAAGTTTATGTTGCTCTCTGACATTTTAAGCACATTTTCTGTTCTTTATTATTATTTTTTTCCTACATCCAAATCCAAACAAAGACTTTTCTCAGCCAGACGGACATGTTAAAGTGTAGCTGTATACTGCTTCGGAAGCTGGACACAGACAAGGAAACTGGGTGGAGGTGAGTTTGAGCTTTTGGCAAACAGGAAACATAGGCCTTAATATCTGCTCTCTGAGAGAAAAAAGTAAAAGAATAAGACTATAAGTTAATAAGCCTAAAGTGTAGTGGCTCTCATTCGCAGTGCTGTACATTACACAGTATGCATGACAAGTGTTCCAGCTCTTGAGTCTGTGGTCCATCAAAGGAGTGTAAACATGCTCAAGTTCCTTTTCATGGCAATCTGCCCATCAGATTAAAGGAGACTCACCTCTGAGTTTCTGTTCCAGTGAAATGAAGTATGTACACTTTCTCTTTTACACATAAATGAACACATCACCTGATGTCAAATCAAGGCAGCATAGCTTATTTTTTTTCTTTTTTTAAATTTAAATGCGTTTACTGTTGCAATATACCACTTCATACTGGTATATAGATACATTGACTGATTCATTGTCCTATTTGGAGATTTGATGTGTAAAATTGAAACTGCGCGCGTACATATGAACTACAGCAGAAACGTAACAGGATTTTATACATTGTGAAGCAGCACACCCTTCAAAACATTTAAAAATGTCACAACTCCATAGTGCAATGGTGTTGCTTCATTAATTAAAGCTGCAAGCACCGTTGGGCGGGACCTCGTACTCTGGCCTGTCGGGATCAGATCATTTTGCTTTTTAAAAATGAGGGATATTTATTATAAGTGTGGTGTGCTTTTATTTTGAAAGATTGATTGACAGGATGAGAATTTCATCATGCAAGTTTTGGGCCCATTCACTTGAATTTCAATTAGTCAATTGAAAACTCTAGATGAGTTTGTGTGTAAAACAAATTATTTTCCTAATTTTTATCAAGTCTATTTTTAGAAAAGGAAAGACTTTTAACCCACATGACCTGGTCAAAGTTTGATTTGAATGGAGAGTGTGAGCGAACCCACACCTTTTTGAACATTTACTACTTCCACATAGTTTTAGATACAGACTTCATTTGAACTTTAAATGAGTCATGAGACTTTGACCTACAAATCTTGAATTTAAATGTTTTTTCTATCTTTTATTGTTTTTGAGATATTAGAGTGTGAGTTTTAGAGTCTTTTCTTGCTCCTCCTGTGATTTTATAATGAGTGTGTATTGCGGAATGTTTCACAGCACCGAGGGAGTGACATCAGCAGGAGCAGTTGGAGAGGAAGATTTTAAAGAACACTTCTTGTGAAATATCCTCATAAATCCCATGACTTTGGCCAAATCTTACATTAAAAATCATAATTAATAGGAAATTTTGTGGCGAATCCATTGATACAGGTTTGAAAGTGGTCAGACTTATAGTTTAGACGTCAGAAGCCTTTGTTTGACACAAAGTTCATGCCCATAGATTGCCTCCCCATTAGTTTACATTGTGTTGTACATGTGGCACTGCAACTTTCAGGGCTTACAAAATCCAAACCGGTTGACTTATTACAAAGTTTTTAACAACTTTTTTTTCTGTTTTGGGCCCATTCAATTGAATTTCAATTAGTAAACAAAACTCTTGATGAGTTTGTGTGTAAAACAAATTAATTTCCTAATTTTCATCAAGTTTATTTTTAGAAAAGTAAAGACCTTTAACCCACATGACCTGATCAAAGTTTGATTGAAATGTGTAGTGTCAGGTGTGTAGAGACAAAATTAACGCCCTAGGAGGAGATAGTGTTTGATCGGGGTCCAAAATTGGCACAAAGTCATACTGTCATGGGCATATTGCGGACTTCCTGTTGGATTTCGGTCGGGGTGTCAGCATCTGATTTGTAGGTCTTGACGAGACGAATAATCGATCTCTCTATGACATACCACGGGCCGTGGCAGCAATTTTAGATACATAGGTGGCGCTATCGAGCACATTTTGGCACTTTGGGGGTTAATTTTTACATTTTATCAAATTTTTCACCAGACCTGATGTGTGTGCCAAATTTGGTTGGAGTTTTTGAACATGTTTATGGAGTCAAATTTAGGTCTGAAGTGGTGAGATAATAAAGAAAGAAAGAAAGAAAGAAAGAAAGAAAGAAACAGAACAGAACAGAACAGATACAAGAGGGTCTTCGCCCCTTTGGGGCTCAGGCCCTAACAATAGGGTCCTCGCCCTTAGGCTCAGTCCCTAATAAAACCAGTAAGCACTTTAACAGCAGTTGTTGAGGGAGATATGAACTGTATATTTATACATGAAATATAAGAGAGCCAAAACCATTAAAAGTTAAGGAAAGTGCATTGTTCCTTAAAAGTGCAAATAATATCTAATTAGCCCAGTTAAAGATGCGGTGTGTAGAATTTAGTGGCATCTAGCAGAACGGACTTGGCAGAAATTGAATATAACATACAGTTATAATAAAAGTATGTTTTAATTAGTGTATAATCACCTGAAAATAAGGACTGTTGTGTCTTCGTTAGCTTAAAATGAGCCCTCTCTGTCGACATAAGGAGTGGGGGAGCGGGTCCTCTTCATGGACGTATTATAAGAGCTCTTATAACACATCCATAGTCCTGTTTAATGGGGGGCGCCATGTTGCACCGCCATGTTTCTACAGTAGGACAGAACGGACAAACCAAATACTGGCATTAGAGACGGCCTTTCGCGTTTTTCCGCGAGTTTCGCGGCCACCGTAGGTTCCTCTTCACGCTTTACAAGGGAGGGACAGTCTATGGGAGGGGACTATGGGAGGGGAGCATGGTTGGTTGCAATCTGCAACTTCACTGCTAGATGCCACTAAATCCCAAACACTGATCCTTTTTATTAAAATAATCAAATCAAATGTTGTCCTCTCCCAATTACAACTCAGAAATCTTCATTTTTATTTATTTGATGAATTATGTATTTTGTAGGACTTAAAAGCATATGTTAATAATTCTCAGACCAGTTTCATAACAGCAGCACAGACCGGTCCGGTACACACGTGGAACTGTCATGACCGACTGCGCAGATGGATACACACGCGATAGGGTTAAGCACCACTGCAGTGGAGCGGTGACTGCTCCATCCACATACTATACAAATCGCTGGTACAGCAGTTACTTGACGCGGCAGTAGCTCAGACTTTCACAATTACGTAAGCACTTCAGTTGCAGAGGCTCTATCTAATAACAAACAGCACTAAGGTTTATTCGTGCCTTTTCACCACCATGGATTCAACTACAACAAAGGAAACAGAGAAGCACTGCGTTCTGTGCTGTCAAGAAGTCGATATCTTCGCTTTAGGAAAATGCGATCACCCGGTGTGTTACCGCTGCTCCACCAAAATGAGGGTGCTGTGCGAGCAGAAGTACTGCGCAGTCTGCCGGGAGGAGCTCGACAAGGTACGCAGTCCGCCGCTACTGTGCCTCGGGGATGACGCCTGGTGGTGCTAGCTAGGCCGCATCGTGCTGGTAGTTTTATTTTTGGAAAAGTCAGCAGAGTATGTTTGATAAATTCTTAACGGGATTTATAATAAGTGAAACTCGTGCTGGTAAACAGAACATACCAACAAATGGTGTCTATTGACAGCTCAGACTACTTTTTTCTAGGTGTCGTTAGCTTAAGTTAGCTAACGCTACCCATCAGTGTAGTTGGCACCAGTCTGGTAGTTAACTAGCTAACAAATGGGCTTTCGTGACTGAGCATTTGACAGTGTGCCAGTCTAACAGGGTTTATTAGTCTGATCTCGTTTAGATGATTAATGTGACAATTGATTAGTGATTCAGTGATCTGTCAAGACATTTGTCAGCTGTCACTTCTCACCTTAACCATTGGGAGCACGTTAAATGGTAGCACTTGCTAGTTGTTACTCGGTTGCTGTGTGTATTTAGCGTTAGACCTTTTTAAAGGTAGCCGGCGTGTCTGTCTGGCAGTCACCCTGTCCTTGTGGAAATCATTCCTCTCAGATACAGGTAGCTAAATGTGGACTTTAGCCAACTTGTCAACCCAGCAAGACAGTGTCATAATAATAAAGGCCTCATTACATACTATTTAAAAGTAACCCTAGCTGTCATCAACTGGCGAATATAGATAGATAGATAGATGTTGTGAAATGCAGTAAGTTTATTGGTAACTACTGTTATAGCTGGATTAATATAGTGTACAACCTTCTTTACTGTCTGGGTTTCATAAGATGAATGCATTCATTACATTCCAAAGGGTACCTAACACATTACATAAGATCTTTAGACAGAGAGGTGGTGCAGGAGCAGCGTTTTCTGATTATAAATGTTTTGATGTACTAAAATCTTGACTAGCACAGTATTTCACCTACTTGTCTGCTGCCTTAGATTGTAAATCCTGTGAAATAGTGCTCTACTGTTTTATTATACAGCCAACCTTCCCTAAAGAGTATGGGTGACATAAGATGTCTGTCATGTTGTTCTCAGGTGGTGTTCGTGAAGAGACCGGAGGCGTTTTTGTCTCTGCCCTACCAGCAGTTCCCCTGTGAGAAGAAGCATGACATCTATTTTGGTGATGAGAGGATCCATGCCCAGTACAGGTACTGCAGTGTTCCTTACTTTATGACTGTGTTGCCATTGAAACTGACAAAGATTTGTGTTTTCCATTATCAGGGAAGTGATTAAGAGAAAGCTGGTTGGCGCAGCAAGATTTTTGCTGAAGAGACCTGATTTCTTGGCACTTGCATGCTTGTTGAGTGTCTAACAAACTGTTTACACATGTGTGGCAAAGAAATGATTGCTGTGACAACAGTTCAGAGGGATTAATGGTGCTATCATTACACATAATGATGGGTCTTTGTATACAAAATAATTAAATACAAAGTTCAATTGTGTCAGAAATGGATAAATTGTTAAATCTAAATATACATGCTATGCTCTCCCACTACAAGTTTACATCTCTCTGACAGAAAGACTAAATTACAACATGCTATCATACAATTGTACCATGGTTGGAAAACAACCCCTTGTTATCTCAGTAGACAGTAGTTTGATGAATTAATCAGTGATAAGTGTGTTTGTTGTGTTGACTAAAGTGTGCGCATTAAGCGTGTGAACAATTGTGTTTATGTTAATATGCAGCAGACAGGTACAGAGGCAGTGATTTGTCTGCGTCAACTATCAGTAGAAATCATCCAATAACCTGTAGGATTATTTGACTAAAGAGTTTTTATATTGTTGACAGGCTACTCTAGACAATTAAGACAATTTGACTGTATATTCTGAATTAATTTCATTATTGTGCCTGGACTTTTTAATTGAGGTTGTACTTTCAAATTGCGCATTTGCTTTAACTCGACTCTGCCTGAACACTCACTTGGTTTGTGTGTTTGTGTGTGTGTGGTATCAGGCATCTGCTGCTGCCAGAGTGCCTCCGCTGTTCAGAGCCTAAGGTCTTCTCCAAGTTTGAGGAGTTGGAGTACCACATGAGGAAGCAGCATGAGCTCTTCTGCTGCAAGCTCTGCACAAAGCATCTCAAGGTATTCTCACCCCCTGCCAGATGATCCAGGGGCTTGTCGGTCAGTGATCAGGGTCCTAATTACAAATAATGATTGGTGTAATAACACAGAGATACAGCCCTTGTGGGCACATGCAGGGTGTAGTTCCTACAAGGTCAGGTGATAGCAAATAAAGAGCTCTTGTGACGTCTCATGGATGTGAGGTCAACTAATTTTTAAGAATCAATAAGTCAGGGAAAAAAATATAAATTGTTGTTTTTATAATTATATAAAACAATAAAAATAAAATGCATTCGGTCACATTACACAGTTTACTTTTTACACCACATGAGGGCTCCAAAGCATTTTTCCTAACAGCGGTACTTCACCATAAACTGCAACACTAGTTCATTACAGAATATATTACATAGTACAGTGTCATTTTCAGTTATGTTTAAAGCAAAAACAAGCACATTGTTGATCTGTTATTTGAAAAATTTTTATTACTTACTGACTGAAGGAGAAACCAAACCATTGTCAAGCTTACCACTGATAACTAAAAGTGTTTGGCCTCAGTTTAACAACCCCAGAATAGAAAAATGACACTGTAAACCATTCTGAAGTCAGTGTGAGGGCAGAATTAATTTCAGTTTAGTTTAAGGTTTAGTTGTGGTTCTGACTTTATCTTTGGTGTAATTTAAAAGTCAGAGCAGCATGCGGTATGGAAAAATATTGTTAGTTTTACTTAGATGTTTCAAAGTTATCAATACATCCATTTGTTCAGAGCCCCAGTTGTTTTGTAGCTATTTATAAATCACTTAGAAATTTGATCTACATTATGTGTGTATTGATGGACAGATCTATTTTTGCAGCATTAACCTGCAAGCCCTCCTCCTCCACACACTGGATTACTGCCTTCTTGTAAATAAAGTAGAAACTACTTTTTGGAACTTACTTGGATATTTTAAACACATATAAAAACGTTTTTATCTCCAAATATTGTAAATGTTGTTTATGTGCTCTCCAGCACTGAAACAAGCCACATTGAAATTAATTGTTCCTGAGCACAACTGTTGATATTCTGTTGAACACCTCGTCAGCTCAGATGTTTGTTTTTTTTTCATCTTCTAAGTAAAAATAGTACAGAAAGTCAAGATCACAGTGCTGTCAGGCCGCGTGTACTTTAAACTTCACCTCTCCCATCAGATCTTCTCCCACGAGCGGAAGTGGTACACCCGTAAGGAACTGGCACGTCACAGAGCACATGGGGACCCGGACGACACCAGTCACAGAGGACACCCGCTCTGCAAATTCTGCGATGACCGTTACCTTGACAATGATGAGCTGCTTAAACACTTGAGAAGGGACCACTACTTCTGCCATTTCTGTGATGCTGACGGTTCCCAGGAGTACTACAGGTGTGATAACCAACATATACACACACAGAAACCCCATGAAGTCATTTAGTTTCTTTGCATTTATTAATAATTTTGTAATAACTTCCAAATTCTGTGTTGTACACACACATAAAAAGAAACCTGCTGTTCAGATTTTAATTTTTCACCCTGCTATCCACAGTGATTACCAGTACCTGAGCGAGCACTTCAGAGAAAGTCACTATCTGTGCGAGGAAGGCCGATGCGCCACAGAGCAGTTCACTCACGCATTCCGCACAGAGATCGACTACAAGGCTCACAAGGCTGCAGCGCACAGCAAGAACCGGGCAGAGGCTCGACAGAACCGCCACATCGACCTGCAGTTCAACTACGCCCCGAGACAACAGAGGAGAAACGAAGGTTGGCCAGGACGTTGTTGTGTTTGACTGACTTCATCTTCATACATTTACTGGGACTGGGTTTTTATAAATATTGCCATTCAACTAACTGATATATACTATGTAGTTTGGAGGCAGTGAATATGAAGTAATACGTGTGTGTGTGTGTGTTTCCTCAGGTATGATAACGGGCGAGGACTATGACGAGGTGCGTCAGAATCGAGGAGGAAGAGGAAGGCCTCACGGGGGACAGAAGAGCTGGAGATACTCCCGGTGAGTCTAAATTAACAAAGCTGTGTTGACTGGATGGAAGACTCATGACTATGTGCCACTATTAAGTCTCGGCATGTGAAGTGTTGAGTCTTAAAAGGCAGATTCTTTTGTATCTGTGCACCAACAGCATAAAGAAACTATGCAGGACAGAAAAAGATGTGCTATATGCTATAATGAGCTTGATAACTGTCACTGTGTGTGTGTATATGACATACTTTTTCTGTGCAGTTTCAGATGTCTTTAAAGGCTCCTCCAGTGCTGGAATTTTTCACTGTGTTTTACTCTTCAACCTTACACATTTTAGTAACTTTCGCAGTCAAATTCCAATCTATTCTGAGTCATGTATCGGCTCCTTCTTTCTTTTGAGCGTGTTTGTGCGTGTGCTTGTCCACGCAGAGAGGAAGAGGACAGGGAGATGGCAGCTGCTATGAGGGCATCCATGGCAATGCGTAGGCAGGAGGAGAGAGGAGCAGCGCAGGAGAGGAGTGCTCCCAAACATCTCAGAGAGGAGAGGACAGAGAGATCAGAACCAGAAGAGCCCAGACACAGGACCGGACACATCAAACCAACAAACAAACCTCCAGGTGAAAAAGAAATGTGTTGCAAGGTGTCATGTGATTTGTTTTACATACTTAATCTTAGTTATGGGATGTCAGTAATTTAGCTGTAAGGAATGATTCAAGTGTTGCAGAAGCAGCAGCATAAGTTCTGATGTATTTATGGTCACCTCTTTCACAGTGAGAACCATGAAGAGTAATAATCCAGGGGATGAAGATGACTTCCCAGCTTTGGGAGCCACAGCCGCCCCACCCATGTAACCCTTAACACACAGTACAAACTGAAATCTTTATCATACAGTCTGATGAACTGAATTCTTACAAATTTCTGTTTTATGGTGTGTGTGTGTGTGTGTGTCCCTCCAGTGTGAAGTCAGCTCCTCCAGCGGTTGCAACACCCCACGCAGCTCTGAAGGAAGATGACTTCCCCAGCCTCTCGGTTGTCGCTGTTGCAACCCCCATGACCCCGGCGTACTCTAGCCAACCCAAGAAGTCTTCCTCTTTCCAAGAGGAGGATTTCCCTGCTCTCGTGTCCAAAATCCGGCCCCTCAAAACTTCAGCAGGCACCAAATCTGCATGGTCCAGCCATACTGCCACGGCTAAACCCGTCTCTCATCCCCCTCCTTCCTCCAGACCTACCCCTCCGCTCTCATCTGCATCCTCTGGCCCCCAGCTCCTCTCCTCCACGACCTCCTCATCTTCAAGGAGAAAAAAGAAAGTAGGGGATACAGGGAAAGCCATGTCTACCCGGTCCCCTCCTTCTTCAGACGATGAGAGTAGAGGAATGACGCAGCAGGAGTTCCGCTCTGTGCCAACCATGTTGGATATCTCTTCTCTGCTCACCGTTAAAGGAGGCAACAGCAAACCCTCAACTGTGACCTCCTGCCCTCCAAACCTGACCCCCAACACTGATCCCCCTACCTCAAAAGCCAGCAAGAAGAAAAAACAGCAGAAGAACACGGCTGCTGCCTCTACGTCTGTGTCCTCAACGTCAGGGATGACGACAACTGTAATCACGAGCTCAGTGGAGACAGCTGCACAAAAGGAGAACGTTCCTGAGAAAACGAGGAACAAACCGCCTTCCAGCGCTGTGACAGCACCATTAATGAGCGGATTGGTTAATGGCTTCACTGAGAAAACACCACCCAATAGCAAGGAGCCAACCGTGGTACCACCTCATCCCAACACAAATCCTCCTCTTGAACAGGAAGAAGAGTTTCCTGCCCTCATGACCAAGAAACCACCCCCAGGTACAGCACAACATGCTAATATCCACACAATTCATTTATGATCATATGACATTTTTCTTTTTTCCTCCTTATCAGTTTTACTCTATACTGTCATCAGTGTTTTTAAATATTAGTGTGCTGTTCATCTCTGAGCTGTATTATGTTCATCTTGATGTTAGTCTTGACAATATAATTCACAAGCAAGGGAAGTAAGTGCTTCCTTACACAAGACAAGGTAGGATATTCCAAGCAAACAACTCAGACTTTCTGGAAGTGAATTGGAAACCCCCCAACTCATCTCTGAAAATAAAAATATCGATAAGTATCTCTTCAGGAAGTTGGAGTCTTAATAGATAATTTCCCTTCCCCACAGTGTGTCTGAGTGGCTATTCAGACTATGATTGTCCCATCAATATTAAGGCTTACAGTTGCTATATGTAAGAATTTTAGTTTAAAACATTCAAAATTTAACTAAAATGATCAACAGCATATGAAGAAATAACAGTTTTGATGTTATATCAAAGACATCTATGTATTGTGTTTCAGAGATCTTAGAAGTTAGCATGCTAACCAGCTAGCCCTGGCCCATCCTGTCTCGTAATACCTCAAGAGGCGATAGTGAGTCACTGTAGCATCCTGTCTGCCCTCAGTCTAACATGAGAAAATTAAGAAGTGAAAAGGGTCTAGCTGCAAACTTGGCCTAACCTACACTTTACTACACCCCTCCCCCCAACGTTGTCATCCTAATGGCATGTTACACAACACAATCCCCCCTTGACCCCTAACCCTAATCCTAATCCTAACCAGAACCCTAACCATCCCACCGCCCATGCCTAAACCAAATCAAGTGGGCGTGTCATGTAGTAAAGTGGATGTGTCATGTAGATACTGCACGTTCTTGCTGTGGCTGCAGCTGGATGTACTTGGAAGAAGTAGCGCTGCCGGAGGGCGTATTCTAACCTCTTGTCAATCATCACATCAACCAGCAGCAATGGTGAAGATTTTGAGCCAGGCTAAAAGTTGTAATTTTTTATCTAGGACCATTATTATGTCATTTTTTAAGTTTTAATGTTTTTCCAGGCAAGAAAGTAACCATTTAGATTCCCAATATGCGGTCAGTTTATCCAAATAACGCCTGTTTGGAAATTTGCTCCGACACTTTCAGAGATGTGTGGAACTGCTGGCAGGGTGAGACCAGCTGGTCATCTCAGCTGCTAGTAGCCCGACTCCTGATATGATTGGCCAGTCAACATCTGTCTTCATACCGGGGAGAATATGATCTGATGAACTGATCTGTGCAGGCCGTAATTTGCTGCTGGCTTTAATGTGTCCATAGCGTTTTGATATCTTGACGATGCCATAGCACAGATTCATTGTCAACAGTAAGCTTTATGCTACAATCAGTGAGTGATAATTCTATGAGTGTGGTGGGGAGGGCAAAGACCTATGGCAGGTACTGTGCATTTCTTTGTTCCAATGATAGGGGTGGACACCCCAACTTTCTGGTGATATGCTGCCCCCAATTTGTTTAGAGTGTGGAGTATGAATTCTTGCCCACAAATGGAGCGGAACAGGTCGCCTTATATGGCAATTTTAGAGGCGTTGATTACACCAATGGTCAAATCTCATGAACGTCACATTCCTGAGGCTGAAACAATTTACGACAAGTGCGGGCAGTTAAGACAGTTTATTGAATCCGACTTGGAACAGTCATACAAGCAAACCTCTCAGAAAAAAGTCAGTTTTAGAATAAGAATATGAAAAGGTTCTTGCATGAGGCCCAATGTCTTACTGTAAAAAGGGTGATTTCAGTGCTGGGAGGTCAGTTGTTGTGGTAGAAGAGGTGTCTCACACTGTGTTTATCTCTCAGGCTTCAAGACCTCCTTCCCGATGAAGGCCTCAACTCCTGCTCCGACCACCACTTTGCCAGCACCTCCACCTGGCCTGGGAATCTCAGCCACTAAGCCTCCGCCAGGCTTCACTGGGATTCCCCTCAACAGCAATGTTGTGGAGCCTGCTCCCTCTGCAGTCAACCCGTAAGCTGCTTACCCTTTTTATGCATTTGTATGTTTGACAAAGATTATGGGTTTAAAGTCTTGATCCTATTGGGCTTGTAAGGTACTAAGTGTATGTATGTTTGTTTGGTTTGTTTTTTCTTCCCCCAGTCCCCCCAAGGTGTCAGGCAGTGGTTACGTGGTGCCAGAGGACTTCCATCAGAGGAACCTGGAGCTGATCCAGTCCATTAGAAAGTACCTCCACAATGATGAGTCAAAGTTCAATCAGTTCAAAAACTACTCTGCACAGTTCAGACAGGTACTCGCCACACAAAAGACAAAAATATGATCCTATAAATGTTGTAAAAAGATGTTGCGATCACATCCAATAATCATGTTTAGTCCTGGAATTGTGCACTTTCTTAATTATATTTTATTTTAATTGATAAAACCTGATATGATTGCACAGCTCCGGAGTAAATGGTTAGGTAGAGAACTTAAAATTGTTACTGCTTACTTACTTTGCTCACCTTTCTCCTGATCCTCTCCCTTTGTTCCCAGGGTGTGATATCAGCAGTCCAGTATCACCGCAGCTGTAAGGACCTGCTCGGAGATGACTTTAACCGCATCTTCAATGAGCTACTGGTGCTCTTGCCTGACACTGGCAAACAGCAGGAGCTCCTGACTGCCCACGGAGACTCCAAGGCGCTGGAGAAACAGTCAGGGGCGGGAGGAGGAAAGAAAAACAAGAACAAGAAGAACGCATGGCAGACTCCAACCACGGCAGCAAACGCTAACGCAGCAGCTGAGCTGGACTGCCAGGTGTGCCCCACATGCAGACAGGTACTGGCCCCCAAAGACTTCAACTCCCACAAGACCCTGCACATCAGGGAGAGCGAGGAGTTCCCTTCCTTGCAGTCAATTAGCCGTATTATCAGCTAGCCCCTCGCTCTTCCTCTCCCATTGCCATTGGTGCTGGCGGGGCAAATTTATAATTGCCCCCGCTGCCCTGACGAAGCCCTGCAGCAGCCTGTGACCACATCCCAGAGGAGGATGGGGCTTATATCTCATATTGAAGGTGAATTTAAGACAGTTTCTGGTGTTTTTACTTTCTGATAAGGATTGTATTGACTGGTTTGTGTGAATGGTTTTGCAGTTTATACACACAGGGTCGCCCCATCTCAACTCTTATTTCAACTCGGACGTCTCCAGCTGGCACTGGCACCGGCAACGTCTAACCAGAACTGTCGATTTATTTAAAGAGGAGGAGACACAAGCTAAGGCTTTACTTGAAGAGTGCATTGCTCCTTGATTAAAAAAAAATTATACGGATTTACATTTTTTTTTTTTTACTCTTGCTTTGTGCTTTCACTTTAACAGATGACACAAATGTCTTTTGTTAACACCAGTTGATTAAGTATGTATGAGTATCCAGCGGGGCTGCTCGGTTAAATAACAAAATAAACACAAACCTGTTTCAACTATTTAGAACCATATTTATTTAAGTCTAGCTGTCCGTTACTTTATGCAGAGGAAGGAGTGAGTGGATTGTTACCTGTCAGAGTTACAAGAAGTAAGATGCTTCAGGAATTAGAACAAATTCTGTTTCACAGTTTGAATGCTTTTTAATCTATACCATTTTTAAAAAATTCTGCTTCAAATCACTCACCTTTTAGATTTTGTGCATTGATTGATTGATTGAAGCTTTGTGATCCTTCAAATGGAAACTAAACGGAACTAAACAGTTGAGTGTGTGTCCTTTGCTTGTTCTGCACAGTTATGTTCAAATATTATATCTACTTTTCAAGGATCAAAAGGTAAAATGAGAAGACCCAGTGAGGTTACTAGTAGCTCTGTTTTTATTTCCTCCAGGTTTTAATAATGTATATATTTTCAATCACTTTAGTAACGCTTGCAACACAAGGCGTTGTCATTCCAACCCCTACACACACTTTACTCTGCCTCTGAGCAACACTGGGCAGGTTTACTTTGTTTTTAGGGGGGTAACTGGTTACGTTCATGTACTGAGTACACAGTCTGTTCATCTTCTCTCTCAGGACCCTTAGCTTGCACTGCAGCCCGCCTGGGTGTGCGTGTGTCCTGTGTGTATGAATGTGTGTCTGTCTGTGTGTGTCTGAATGAGTGTGTGTGTGTATATAGAGTTGGTCTACACATCATACTGCAGCTTTCTCTATTTTCTGTCTGGCTCCAATAAAGCTGTTTCAGTCAGCACCGTATGTTTCTTTATCTTTGCTGTTTGGAGGTGTGTTAGAGAGAGATGAGTGGTAATGGATTAACACGTATACAGATGGTTGTAATCTTTTCAGCATCCCATTTAATTTCTGGTTTCCTAATAAGCCACTTGTGTAACTGATATGTATTATGAAGGTAAATACATACCAGCAAAGAGAAAAAAAAACAACTGTACTGGTACCCAAAATGTTCATAAAAGATGGGAAAGTTGTTTGCATTGAAACCTTTAATAATTCTACTGAACTTTGTCATTTTTCAGTTTTTCTAATCTATAATTTATACCAAAAATACTGAGTAGTAATCCAGAAGTAACAAAATATAACTCAACTTTAGCAAGTAACTTGAATTTTGATAGTGACTCCATTTTTGAAGCGACCAACTCAACTCTAATTGTTGAAGAATATTTTTATGTACATTGAAAAAAAAACAACAACAAATCTTCACACATATAACTCAGGGACAGAAACAGGCAGTCCAAAAACATGTTGTCTTTTTTATTGGCGCGACGGTCAGACTGCAGTCCAGAGACATTCAGGTAATAGACAGTGACACACATCTCTGTACACAGCGTTTTTACACTGAAGAGGTCAAACACCTTCAGAACAGGAAGAAACAACTCAAGAAAAGATGTTAAAGGGGTAGCACTCTACAAAATCAATGTTTACTTACTTGTTTGTTTGTTGATGGGGTTTAATTTTTATCATTAATATCATGGGGGGGAGCAATTGTAACATCCATGCAATGTATTACACTGGAAAGCCCACAACTGATGGCACCAGCGTTACTACATATCACCTTTATATCTCAGTTTAACAAAACTACATCATGATCACATAAAACTTTGATTTTTGTGCCGATGGCCCCTTTAAGAGTGGTCAAACAAAGTATTTCCAACAAAGAGCGCATTCTAGTTAATAAATGATCATTATTAATATTTTTTTTTATTTTATTTCAGTAGTACAGGACAAACAAGACCCCGGACAGCATCACACACAGGTTCCATTTACTTCAATAACGTAGGCCTACTGAATTTTACAATCAACCAATACCACGGAGTGTACATGGGCCAGAGCACGAAACACAGAGAATGCTTGTATTATTATTTTATCTACCACACTGACTGAAGAAGAGACTGAAGCACTGAGAACAATAATACAACCTGACCTGACAGTACCCCAATAGAACCTAATAACACCTCAGTCGCACCCCATCATAGTTTAAGGGCTATACTGGTGGTTTTTCATATTTCAGCACACTTGTGTACACCTTCCATTATTCCTAACCATTTTCAAAACATGCCATAAGATTTTAAATAGATTTCCTTCCTTCCAGTATGAAAATGAACTTTATTGTGAATTGATAATGCGTTTGTGGGCAGGGACCATGTTATGTTGTCGGCCAGACAAACCTGGAAGACAAACAAAAGGCTGAAATGTTATAAAACACATAAGGTCAGTTTGAGCATTTCATATCCTGTGTCTCTGCAAGCTGATATTGATATTAACTAAAACCAGTGGCTGTCTAAATCAGTCAATCTTAAAACATATGTGCATCAGGAAATAGTTGGCAGTCATATTCATTATACACACCTCCTAGGGTATAGGCTAAAACATGAACAACCACCAGTATGTTCCTTTAACTGCACCAAACAGTACTGCACCATTCCCCCAAGTACCTGAAAGTATTTGGAAATCAACCTAACCTAAAACCCCACTCTATAACACTCTTGCACCCAACAGTGTTGCACCCTTCACCAAACCAAAACCCTGAAAGGAAACACCACTGGGTTATCCCTCAATCTGAAACACGTACTCACTTTACTACCTAATCGCTGACAGATAGTCAGGTGAACCAAATGTAAAAAATCATGCTCACAGGTAAATCTTAACAGGTCTAGGCACTGTTTTACATGACTACCTAGAAATCATTTAAATCCTCAATTGAAAAAGAAAGTATGGGACAGAATTTGTGTAAAGGGCTTCATTTCCGTTTGCCTCGAGAGTTTACGCCTTTACAACTATCTTACTGTCTTGTACATCTTTATCTACTTTGTGAGCCAATAACCTCTCGGATAATAAGAAATTACTTTAACACCATCGCCTGTCTTGTGTGAGTGGGTGTCTTAGCTTTCTTTTTAGACAATTCTGGATTCTGAGGTCAGATTTCTTCATTAAGGGTTAAAGTTGGGTTCCTGGGTGCAGAAAAATCTGATTGAGCATTTTGGGACAGTTTCACCCTGGAGCTTTGCGTTATGTACACACTGACGCATGTGTACGTTTGTGGCTAGTCCTCAGCCAACCAGATCACAGGGGTGAGATAACATCACTGAGGAAACAAAGAGTTGTTTGGGCGTATGAGCGCATTTCTGACAATAAATTGTGATTAATATAACACAAGAGGGACTTCTGTCAGCCGCATCGATGGCGGGCGAATCTCATTTTTCTCTCGGAGTCAACTAAAGAATGACATAGTATTCAATATATATTATGAGTTCTATACAACAATTTCATGCATTTTTATCATGATTACTTTTCAAACTCTGAGAGCCCGTTGTCCCCTTGCAGCAGTGCCAGCTCTGGTCAGCAGAGGGCGCTGTTAACATGGGATCAGATAGAAAAGCAGGCAAGGCATTCTACAGGTCAATTATATCACTCTAACATGAAGTTTTATATTTGGCTCTGTTCATCAAAAACAAAAAACTTAGTTTAATACTTTGTAATTTAGATATCTGATAATATATTTAGCAGAAAGCCTATTTTTATTTGGGGGGGAAATTAATAAATGGTGTTAACAGACTTGCGATTTCCTCCTCTACACTAAACTTTGACAAACACATGTTAAAGAAAATAACTTTTATGCACCACAAAATTTAATTAACTACACACACTCACACTTTTTTTTTTTCCACACAAACAGGCAGACTTACACGTCTCTCATGCATGCTTATACGCGTGCGCATGTACACTCATTGCACGTGGACTTGTGCGCACACTCACACACTCACACACCCCAGAACTACATATTCACTGATGGCGAGTGTACATAACCCACGACACAGAGACACAGCTACACACTGACATGGTTGGCATGGTTACTATCTACATCAGGGCCCTTGGTGACCCACATCCACCCAACCCTGCCCCCCCTCTCACCATGGCAACAGATACTAACCCCCTCCCCCCCCTCCCTACCTCAAAAGCTGAACTGATCAATAAATTAGCCAGCTAGCAATCCTTGACATCCTTGTTCCTTCTTTACCACAAACAGATTTTTCTTTTGCCTGAGACTGACCTGAATCCTCCAGAAACCTGCCCTCCCTCACTGAACAAAAGCTCATCTGTTGCCCCCCCTCCCCACTGCTTTGTGATCACATAAAATCCTACATTAACAACATAGTAGTAACGTGGTAATCAGAAGACAGCAATAAGAACACAGGGCAGTTTGGCAGCTTCTAAAACGTAAACATAAACAGACCTGGTTTACCCCAAATCTCCCCCACTCACCCTTTAAACAGACAACACTCAACATAGGACACTGTCTCAAATAACCCATTACATACATTCCCTGGCACAGAAATATGACACAGACTGAACACTGAGTGAATCTTAAATGTGATCAACTCTTGCTCATGAAGGAACCAAAATCACTCAGCTATTGCAATGCACTCAAGGAAAATTTTGCATTGTGGTGATGATTTCCTTTAAACCGTGTTAAGATAATGACTCCACTACATCCAGGAAGACCTTAAAAACTCGGAAAAGATGATATAAAAGCATCTTGATCAATACTATTTTAATTCAAATTAGCTTCTGTGGATGAAAAGCTTTCTCCAGATCTGCCGAAAACTTTACCAGGGCAGCTCAATCGAAGTCAGATCAACAATTTAAACGTATCAAATTTGCCTGAGATTTGTTAGTACAGTTCAAAGACTAACATGTAATTTGAGACAGTGCCTACAATTGGTCTAATCTGACGCTAACTATGCCTACTTACAGTACAGTTTATACCTACCTACATAAGAATGTGAGATATTGCACTTGGTCACAAAACATTGTCGTCTTTTTTTTTTTTTTTTTTTTTACAGCATGTGTAAATCTACTAAATTAAGTCACTGTCTGAGACACACAGTACAGTATGGCACTTAGTTGATCTCTAAGTTCGAAAAACATGCAGATTCAATACACATGATCACTTTTAACTGCAGCAGGGGAAGAGGGATGAACAACCGAACCGCACTGGAGCAAAAACATTCCCTGTTAACTGTTTGGCATGAGAGGGAATATTTTGACACTTAAGGTGTTTAATGAATGAAAAGAATAAGATGAAGGTGCTGTACGCACTTATATTTAGTAATCTAACACCGCTTTGTGGTGGAGTACCTCACTTGTTGATCCCTTCATCTCTTTTTTGTGTGTGTGTTTGAATACTGCAAAGTGGCCTCCTCTTCTATAATTCCCTCTCTTGTTTTCTTTTTTCTCTCATCTGCTCTGATCTGAGGACACTGGATCTGCTAAAGTAGTTCAAGCACACAGGTCTAGAAAAGCACAGATAAAGCTGGAATGTTAAGGACAGAAAGCGAACAAGAGGAGGAATCAAAGAAGCAGAGGCCTTTTTCTTTTACATGATTGAAAAACTCAGCCCAGATCAAAACAACTGCACGTGTAACATCACAGAAAGCAAATTTCTTGAACTTTCCTCTCTTCCCCTCTTCTCTCCACCTTCTTCTTCTTCCATCAGGTCTGTCTTATCTAGTAAATGGGAACCTGGTATGTGGGGGCTGCGTTGTTCTCAGTAAAGGGTGGGCTCTGGTAGGTCTCTGTGGTCTCAGTGGTGCCGCCTCCTGGTGAATTGGAGGGGTACGGCTGGGTGGGCGCGCCGCCGTCCATGTGCTCCGTGGTGAACAGGGTCATGTCTGTACCAAGCATATACTTCTGGACTGCACGCACTGTAAGGCCAGCCTACATGAGCAAAAGATGGAAAAGATCAAAATAAACTACTTCACAAGTCCGCTAAAATCATGAAAGCCCAGTTTTAACAACCTGATATTAGTCAGCCACCCTTAAAAGCAGTCTTCTAAGATAATTTGCTTTATATACTGCAATTAGCTCTCTAATGACATTAAGTTACCTTGCCTTGGCTTGCCTGAAAATCATGAGAGAACTGAGCCCAACAGCTGGAAATTGAACCAATCAGAGGATGACGATGACACTTCAAACTCACAAACCTCATTCATAACTGTTTAAAGTCAGCCAACTGTTGGGATTAAGCACGAGTCAGCAGATGTATGGCAGGTGTTGATAGTTCAGGTCATGGATGGAGCCAGTAACCCAGAGCCTCTGTTTGAAGTGACTCTTATTTCTCTTTTGGGAAGTCAAAGGACTCGCTCAACAGTTGGGTCCTGCTCATGTTTTTTCTCACTCTTGTCTGATCCAAGTCTGATCCAAAATGTTCTTATATTATATTTTTGTTAATATTATTCCTACATAATAGAGCTGCACAGTGCATTCTTTTGTTACAGCAAGCTTTAGTAAGTAGTAAAGCAATTAAAATATGTTTACCAGTAGACTAGATCTGCTTTTAAGAAAATACGGGTTTTAGCTTGTATGGTGTCCTGCAGTACAGAGGAGTGTCAGAGTGAATATGCGGTGACAGAAAGCTTTAGAAAAGACTAGAAAAGCCTCTCTTCATCTACAGCATGACATCAGGGTGCAGTTTTAAACCAACAGCAGTGCTTTAAAGTTATGGTTGACCTTCCAAATGTAGCTGAAAACTATAAAATATAGGGGATGGGGTTTTAAGCTGGTAGGTAGGATAGGGCCTTTCACCTGTGCCCAGGAGCCCATTGTCTCCAAATCTAATTTTCGATATTTTTGGAAGTTTATTGAAAGATTTGATTTTGGTTGCTCAATCCAAATATTTTATGCTGCATGTCTTATTACTACTGTATAAGAGAATGTCTCTGTGTGTAAGTATCTGTGTAGTTGCATGTTCTTACCCAGGTGATTATGGAGAAGAAAGAGAAGGCGATTGCAGCCCGGGCTGCATCTGCCCCCTGGTTGAGCGGCAGCTCATCCGCCGTGGTCCGAGACCACTGATTGGCCAGAAAGCAGAAACTTACAAAGTACAGGAAGGCCCAGAAACCTGCCAGAAACCAATCAGAGTGTTTGGAAAAATGATCATGAGAGGGGTAATTTCCATGTTTACACACAGATGAGGTACGAAGGTATGACCTGCAGGTTTTGATTTCTCAAATCCTAACCACCTCAAGTTCCGTTTAGAGATTAAAAACAGTCTCATTTCTCCAACATCTTACATGTCAGTTTACACGTTTCATTTCTCTTGTTGTCTTGTGATGTAAGGTCAGTCATCTGAAACAAAGAAGTGGATCTAGCTGGGACACATTGTTAGCAATTTGGGGAAACCCAGGCTTTTGGATCCTGCTTTTCATCACTGTTCAGGGTTTGGTGTCTGCATGTCACTACTGCCTACACACACTCTCTTAATGTGTGAGGCCTGCCTTCATTTTAAGAGAAGAATCACAGCTATCACTGACACTGTCTGTTGTCCATTTGACAACTTACAGGTTAATCATGAAATCTCCAAATTGCAAGGATGTTAAGACATTTTATTGTCTATAATTTAGGTAAGTTAGATCAGAACCACAATTACTCATCCCATTACACAATTTAGCACCAATAACACCCTCTGATGGGGGGTGTAGCTTCTTATAGAGGACTTT
Source organism: Thunnus thynnus (assembly GCF_963924715.1). Taxonomy (NCBI): domain Eukaryota; kingdom Metazoa; phylum Chordata; class Actinopteri; order Scombriformes; family Scombridae; genus Thunnus; species Thunnus thynnus. The sequence continues at coordinate 20,754,125 of NC_089533.1, forward strand.
CAGGTGTTGTGACATGTTCTCTGGTGGCCATATTGGAGAAGCTCAGCAACAAGGGCAACAATCATTTAGAATAGACTTTTTAGGGAATCGATAATGTCGTCAGTGACACATTGAATTGATTTGTTGTTTAGATAATACCAGAGTGCCAGCATGTGGTCAGAAAATCATCCTCACTAAATGCATTTGCACTGATTGACATTATTGGAGAAGTTTTAGTGTTAGTAGCATTTTAGAATTCATTTAAAACAATCAAGAAAACTTTAACTGAACAGATTAAAAAAAACAGAGCAATAAAAGTTTAGAAATCAATGTGATCTTGTGTCAGCACTTCCTGTTGTTGGCATGACTCAGACACATTTGACAGAATGATGTCCAAAAAAAGGAAAAAGGAACTGTATAAATGTGACTGCACCATGATTGCCAAGCTCACCTGAGAAGCCGATCTCAAGCATGACAGCCTTCTTCCTGTCTTTGACAGAGCTGATGGAGGAAAACTTGTAGTCGAGCAAGAAGAAGAAGGAGCACGCCAACAGGCCCACCAGGCCCACGAACACACCGTAGTTGCACGCATCTGCATTCTTGTTGAAAACACAGTGGAGACGCTCGCTACCTATGTTCACATAACCCTCATTCACAATGGAGGCGAAGACCACCAGGGAAAAAATCTGTGGAAGGGAGACAGAGAGAGAAGAAGAGGAGGGGATGGGTAAAATTGAGAAGAGGAAAAGGTAAGTGGTTAGTGTCGCCCTCTCTTTAATAAACACATACAGCGCTGTGGCAGCACTACTCGAGAGCGTCTCTTTGACGATGCTCGGACCAGAGGCATTAACCTAATTTCCTCCCTTTCTCTCTGACTGACTGAAGAGGTGGATGCTTCACTTCCCCTCAAGAATCAAACAGACCTGAGGCACTGTGTGTGTATATGTATGTCTATATAAACTAAGACAGGAAGTGTGGTAGCTCATGCTATAAAACTTGAATCCATTAGTTCATCCCGTTTTTCCATTTTTATCAATAACTCCCCTCTTTTATGTCTGATCTCTAGTTAATCCTCCGTCTTTCCTCCTCCTTCTGTTCTCACTTGAATGCTGACACTGATCAGCTGACTAACACTCGATGGCAGAATAGGGCCATGTGACACACACACACACACTCCCACTTGGGGGTTTGGGTCATATGATTGTGGAGGGACACACAATGGGATAATGTCGGATCCACGTTTTGAACTAATCACATGTGGTGGCTATAATCTAAGTAGATACACAGGTGCTTTTAGTGAATCAGTGTGATAAAGCTGCTACGTAGCAAAGTACTGCATCTCCGATTGGAAAAGAAAAACTTTTCCGAGTGGGTGATGGAAAAACTGAATTTGAAACTGGATATTTTGCATTGTCATATTTCATCAGTCTGTTATTCAGGATTTGTTTTCCTTATCTGTAATTCACTTTTTACTCCTCTCACTTTCTCTAAACCTGCTGCATCTGCCTTTACATCAGCTAATAAACTTCTTACAGCAAACTGTAGGATTTATGTTAAGTGCTGCGGCTTTAGAAACAGAGGAAATGAAAGTTTGTTCCAGTCAAAAATGTGAGACTAACCCACAAAGCTGCGTGTCCTGTTGTTGGATTGAATTGTGGTTTATTGATGATGTCGAAAGCTGAAAAAGTAACACCTTCTGCTCCCGGTGGATTTGTGCCAAATCCTTTGACAATTTCTCTTGATTTTGAGCTAATCAACTACTAACCTCCATTGAAGCTGCACTATATATCTCTAAATGTGATGTTTCAGTTGCAGAATGAAAAAAGAACACCAACACACAACAAAAAAGGCATTAAAACATAGCAATAAACACATCAGCCAAAGCTGTTTTAGAAATGACATTAGTATGTGAATTAAAATGTGGATTTTTTTTGTTTTTTAAGTAGGCTCACAACGTCTCCAGAAACATCTTCATCTACTCTAAAGTAGATTCAATATGCATGCAGCGTATTATCAATGTTTCATGTATAATAATAATAAACCTGTAGGCTTGGAGGTTGCAGGTGGATTTCATGCTCTTGGATTAGATCCCTCGGTATGTTTCAGAGAAAGATCCCTGCGTTGGACTACAGAAGACCTTCTCTGTGTCACCCAAAGGTGATGCGTTACATCAAACGTCAAGGCACGACGCGTCTCCGTGGCCTTGCGTGCGTAATGATGAGCACTGACCAATCACAGGTGGGATGACGGAAGACGACCGTTTAGGGTAAATCAGCAAAATCATTAGCTGGAAATATTCTTGACATTATAAACGAAGAGATCATGTTTTGTAAATAACGCTGTTATTATTTGAAAGAAAAAAAATAATACTAGTTGGCACGAACATGGAGGAAGACGAGGCTGAATATGGATCTGTCTTTCTCATTTTTCACACAATCCGGGTCCGGTCTACTGCACATCTTGGGCTGTGTTTATTAAGCACTACTATGCAGATTTAAAAATGAAGATAGAAGATGATAGGTCGGTTTCTGCCCCTGAACGCATCTGTAGTAAAATCAGTATCATGGTCAGGGTGTCAGATAACTACCAGGCCTTGGTTACACCCTGCACCGTATATTTCTGTATAAATCGGCTACACCCCGATATAAACATTTAATCCATGATCTCCGTTCACACACCTTGTTGATCAATTTTCGGTGGATTTCTGGGGTCTATATTTGCAGTGAGAACACGTCACGGGTCTCGCGCAGCAACGACAACACACACACAAACACCAGTACCGTAAAAACGCGCTCTCACCCAGGACAGCACTCTGAGGATGGTCTGCGGTTGTTTGGCGAAAGCAATCGGGTCGAAGGTAGACCCGGTCCGGCCCGCTCCGAACGATCCCACTCCGTCCATCTTCTTCTTCTCTCTCTCTATCTCTCTCTCTCTCTCGCTCGCTCTCTCTCTCTGTGCGCTCCTCGCGGCTCCACGCTCCCGGCTCCACGGCAGGATGGATGCGCTGCTGCTCTGCTGTAGGGACGGGTCCTGCGCGCACCCGGTGGCGCGCGGTCACAGACGCGGACACGCAGAGTGGGGAACGTACCTGACGATGCGACGTGCTCGCGCCATGTAAGCTAGAGTGTGCTGAGATACACAGATACCTTCATATTACTATAATATTATGGAATATCGCATAGAAATATTAAATGACAGGAGCCTACAATAAGAACTTAGAAATAATGTCAAGTCCACCTCACTACTGTTGAGTACCACATTGTGCAGCTCCCACATGTAGGCCTGTATTATCAAGCAAATAACAAGTTATGAAAATGTATGATTAAATTATATTTAAATTGGTTATCATGCTTACGTAAGTTGTTAATTACATAAGGCCTATAATACATTAACCCTAAAACAACCTATAATGTCCTTGATAAAAACCTGATACTTTTATCATGAATAATGTTATGATGTGAAACCAACTGACCAAAAAAAAAAAAAAAAAAAGAAGAAGAAGAAAGACACTACTAATTCAAATGTCAACAATGAACCTTTAACCTCAATAAATAAAGAGCACTGTCTTTTGCTGCATTATCTTTGATTGATGACCAGTTCTAGCATATTTTTTAGGGAGAATTATCTGTAAATAATAACAGATTTATTTACTTTTTCCCCACAAATTTAGAGGAGCTCGTGGGACTATTTCAGCCCTGAGTAGTGTCTGCAGTTGTGTTCACAGGTGGCATACAGCCCTACAACTTCCACCAAGAGGATAGTGCTGCATATGTTGCCTGAGAGGAAGCCCACAGGTAAAAAACACAAAAAACACACTGTAAAAACACTCCATTATTAATTGAGTAAAAGTTCTGCATTAAAATGGCCACAAAATGTGAGTTAATTGTGGAATGTACTTTCTTAAAATACCAAATTCCCAGAAAAAGATAAAACAGAAGACATGTCCTCATTGTTCTCAATGGTAGCAATGTGTCCCTGGAGCTATTACAGGAATCACTTCACTGTATAGGCTACAAACAATAGACTGACTGACTGAAAAATCCTGCCTGAAACACTCAACAGTCACAAACATACTAAGTTATGAAATATGACATGGAGAAAAAAAAAAGTCTCATGACAATGCAGCTGTGCCAAATACCATAAAACAGCATTTGAGAAGTGGAACAGTATAGTCACAAGTAGCTTATCATGAGATATTCGCCAATTACTGTCTCAATACAACATGAACATCATGAGCTTCACTACATTGGTACTGCCAGTTATTGTGTTGCATGGTGATGACTTGACCTGACCGCCAAATCCATCCGTTCTGAATATTAATTGAATATTAAGTATATATTCAACACAATCATGTAATTCTTTTACAAAGTCCACACACAGGATATTAAAGTCATGCCATTTTCAGTAGTAGTGGTACATGAACTGTTGAGAAAATGGCAAACGGAAAATGCTTTGACATGCAATATAGTGCATACTCACACCACTAGAGGTCAGTGACATCTTTTTATGAATTCAGCATATGACATTCTTGTTAATTTGAGGAGATAAACACATAAAACATACTAGTATTGAAAATAGAGTCATTTAAACCAGAGTTGAAGATGAATACTAGTTGTGGATGTATATACAGTATAATGAAGATGAATGTATAGCTAATACAAAAACCACGAATAGGATCACAGCATCAGTAAAACAAATGGTATCTGTGTAGCACCAGACGAGTAAGTGTGTCCTTTACTGGTTCTTTAAATAACACATTCATAATCACAGTGTTTATTAATAACACACAGACAGATCAGGTCACATGGCTGAAGTGCTGGCCTCAAAGTCCTTTGGCTAGAGTATAACAAGAAGTAGAAGGTTCACACAGGGCTGCAAGTAATAATTGTTTTAATTACCCATTGATTCACTCATTTATTCTTCAGTTTTATTGAAGGTTCAATCTATAAAATGATAAAAATAATGACAGATGCCTTTTACATGTAACTGGAGACCAAGGTGATACCTCCAAACTTTTTGTCTTTACTTTTGTCTGTCAAAATTTTTACAGTGACGCGACACACAGAAACACACACTAACGTTCACCTCTGAGAAGTTGTCATCAGCAAAAAAAAAAGAAAAAAAAGAAAAAAAAGAAAATGGCTGTAATTACAAAATTACATGCAGTAATTTTTCATTTCAGCTCTAAATTACATACATTCACATAGTCCACAGGTATACCACCCCACAACACACACACACACACACACACACACACACACACACTGACTATAGTATTATATCAAAAATATAGGCTGTATATTTGACATATTAGATAGTATTTTATAAGTGATGGCTCTTATTAATCCCTCACATAATAGATATTTTTCATATGATAAACGCTGGATATTTTGTGTTGTACCGGTTATTTGGGGTTAAACACGACTTCAACAGATAAAACGCGACCTAAAAACAAACCAGAAAACCAAGATTTGAATTGCTTAAACCACTTGTAATAACTTACTGCTTAAACAGACAAAAGGGCAAATCAGAGTCACACCTGAAAAGATGATCAAAAGACCAAAGAGGTAAATAAAAAAATACAAGCTTTAGTCTGGAATTTTTAAAACACTAAAACCTGCACATTTAGGTTCCAGTCTACTACTTAAAGTAGCAAAGCAGTAAAACAGCAAATTAGTCTTTTAGAGAGTGTTGAGAACACGTGTCCCTGCACATTTTCTGTGCAGGGACACATGCTGTAAAAAACTCCATAATAATCAGAATTAACACCAGGTTTTCATACGAGTCTTGGTCCTAACTTGAGAAACAGAGAGGAATACTTATTTGTTTTGTACCCTTAAGTTTATTACCAGATCAGTTAAATTAACGCACCACCAAACAAGAAAAACCATGTAAGATCTATCATTCATCTCTCTTCCAGTGAAGTTTCTCCAAAACAGAGACCTGAGCTCTACTTTGTAGTGTTTCCACATCAAAGATTTGCACTGATGGGAGGAACTTTTCCTCTCAGGTCTCATCACAGTCCTCATATCTCTCAGCACTCATACAAGATCTCTCAGTCACAGGAACCATCCTTCCATCCATCTCTCCACCTCTCATCCACGCGTGAGCAGTCGAACTCGGGCTTGCCCAGCCGAACGTTGATATCATTATGGAGAAAGCAGAGCCACTGGGACAGAGCATGGCGACTGCTGGTGTTCGGCTGATTGGTTTTCAATCTGTGGGGAGGAAATGATGTCATTCAAAAACAGCTTCATAACATCTTAACATGTGAAAATGGGACCGCTGCAGATCTGCTTGTGATTAAAATAAAGATAAGTAGATATAGCAGTGCCTTTGGGCCCTTCCAATTTCTGGTATGGAGATGACACAGCACTTCTGAACTTCCTTTTGAAACTCTTGCCTCACTGCAGAAAATTCACAAAACATCTTGCTGTAATTATTGTATTATCAAACTAATTCGTAGTTTTGTCAAAATAGTTATTTAAAGATGGAATAAATAGTCCTTAGGGCTGTGAATGTCTTCATTTTTGTTTGAGAAAATTGGGTTATTAAATTCATGAATTAGCTATCATAGCTGGCAAAACATGTCAGCATTTTTGACTATAGTTGCCGTTTAGAAGAGCATGCTAATTTTGATGATGTTGTCGCCCACTTTCTACATATCAGGTACTTTATTATTGACATTGCTGATGCACATTTTCCATAGCTATATATATATATATATATATATATATATATTTTAAACAAAAAAACAAAAATAAAACTTATAAGAACTTGTCTAACCTGCCCCTGAGGTCTTCTGCACATTCATCACAGGGGAAGAACTTGGAGAAAAGGTTGATGAACTGCCCCATCTCTTTCTGCTGGGTGGTAGACGGATGATCGGGGTAATATGCTGCCATGGTGTGCAGGAAAGACCAGGTGTTGCGGCCCAACTCTTCCCTGTCCAGTGGACACTGTGGGTCTTGTTGTGGCTCTGACTCTGCAGCTCGGGTTTCCTGAAGGGACATTTAAACATGGAGCCACACACAGCAGAGTCAGCTAGTAATTCAAAGAGACACAGACAGGGCAGTCAACTGCATCATGTCCTCTGTTGTGGAAAAATCACTTAGAGAGATCAATTTCTACTAAATTATACATCATAAATAAAAAAAAAAATAATTTAACATAAGACATTTAAGTAGATTTTGACACTATTTCTGTACTGAGGCCCTCAAGGGCTTCTGATATTACAGGTTAAACCCCATTTTAACACCTATGGGCATATGGCATACCAACAGACAAACTTTGTAATAAAGCACTAGAGTGAAAAAAATTGTAGAACAATGAGAATTAAACAATAACATTAACGTAGTTCATAAACCATAAAAAGCAGATTTCCACAGATCTTCAGGACGACCTCAGGTCACCTGTGTGGCAGTTGTCGTTTGCTTCTTCTGCACCTTCATCCACGATTTAAAGTCCGTACAAGCCCTGCATGGCTTCTTTTTCACATCCCCGGTTTGCTCCTGCTCCTTACCGGAGCTGTCCTCTGACGGTCTGCCGGTCACTGCAAACGGAAAACCTTCAAACCCGGGCGGGCTGGAGGCCGGTGGTCCTCTCGGTGCTGTGGGTGCAGCCATGTTCGCTACTAACTCTCTGACCCAGAACTTTCGCTATACATAAGGTTCTTGAAATTCAACTACTTGAAAACTGAGACATTGTCGCTCTTTAATATTTACCCTACCGAGCAGACATCGTCATGCTCAGGTTCCCTATCACCCCCGTGCCGTTAGCGTTTCCTTGTTTCTCCCGGACCTTCCACTGGGACGGAACCAGTTCCGGTGGGTGATGTCAGTTGTCCGTGCATGCAGCGGAGTATAGCCTCTGTCAAAGTGTAAATTTATATTATTAAGCAAGATTTTAAACTGTTGACATTACACGTGTTGAATGCGTTGCTCATTTAAAGCCATACATGCTGATTCGCTGCTTTTTTGTTGCGGTTTATCAACTGTTAAGTCGATTAGCTGTGTTAGCCGGGTGGCTAACGAAGCTAATAAGTTAACTGTAGAGTGACACGTTTTCTGTTTTTGTTTTCTCCTCCTGACAGTGTAGCTGTTGCCCACCCGAACTGCCACAATGGGGATCTTGGAGAAAATCTCGGAAATAGAGAAAGAAATTGCTCGGACACAGAAAAACAAAGGTAAGAGAGAGCAGGCGCTGGGCTAACTGCTAGCTAGGTACAACATGGATGAACTTGTGACCAACTGTGTGTGTAACTATATATTTATGTGTGTGTGCGTGAGTGTTGTGTTATTCATCACACACACTCGTACAATTGTACACCAGTGCAATTGCAGGAAAGTCCTCTAAAATTATTTTTATGTCTCTGTGAGAAATTTGATCACACATTTTAAAATAGATTCTGAACAGCTGGATCACATAACATGGAAATTATTGAAAATAAATCATAATGTTTACGAAAGAATATTAATAAATAGACAAATTACTAATATCAACCCAATATAATAATATTTGGCCACGTGATTACACTTTTTAGAATAGATTTTGAATCATTTGCTCATGACATGGAAGCTATTGAAAAAAAATAGTTCTATTAAAATAATAGGCAAAGTAGTAATATACCATTGATTATGTATTCACAAAAAAACTAACTTTCCTGTTTGATATGTAAATTAACAGAATGAAAAAATCTATAATTTAAAATGAATTTCTCTTGCAAATCAGCTTACTGGTATTGAAAAAATAGCCAATGTGATATTTCAGTTAGACAGTAATTTACAGATGGTCCCTAACTTACTGTTATCATGTTGTCCGGGGGTCTTGAACTGAATATCTGTCGAAAATCCGATTTCTAACAGATTTCACTGCGGCTGTCTGTCATATATTAATATACTAAATTGAGTAAATGAGCCACTAAAACAGCTGAGCGTGAAAGTTTGTTTGACAAGAAAACTCAAGGTAAATTTGCTAGCTTTTCCTGGATCTTCAGCCGTTAACTTATCTCCATGACAACTGAGGAAGACCATGGGATGCCCTTGAAAGCCTCAGATTGAAGTCAGACCCTGCCCCCTACGGGATAAAGTTGAAGTGAAAATGAGCAGAATAAGTTGTTTTTACTTCTTTTGAGTCACTGTTTTTTTCATTCACTCCTCCAGCCACTGAGTACCATCTGGGTTTGCTCAAGGCCAAGCTCGCCAAATACAGAGCTCAACTTCTGGAACCCTCCAAGTCAGCGGGGGCCAAAGGCGAGGGCTTCGATGTGATGAAATCTGGAGATGCTCGTGTTGCTCTCATTGGTTTCCCCTCTGTGGGTAAGGTACGTAAACACGGTGGGTGACGGGTTGTGTTTCCTGGTCTGGCTATGACAACCATGGTCCTCAGAAAGTCACATTAAAGCTTTTATCACAATGTATGATTGTGGGATGGAAGGACTGAGGGACCTTTCCTAAGCACTTAAAACTAGCCCAACTCTTAATGGGACTGTTACTGAGAGACAAATCAGTTAAATCAGGTGCCATCAAAATCAAAACACACTTTTTGTCCATACAACAGCTTAATAACAAAACATGATCAAGTACAGATAGAAGTACACATTTGAATTAACCCATACTTACTAATAAACCAAATCATCTTCATCTTCCCAAACATCTCCCAAGCAGAGGACAGTTTTCATTAAGATATAGAGGTCATAACTTTATGTAATCTTTTAAAGTCCTACATAGCACATTTTTAAAAAGTCTTAAATACCAGTTTTATAAGTCATTTTATTTTATAACATATATATCTTTAACAGAATGAATAGTGATTATTTTATTTGTTTATTTTAATAGAGCTTAAACACTGTTGTACTTTTTTCCTTTCATTAATTTCCATTGTAATGTTTTTATTTGTTTGATTTGAACATGTGCAAAGTCAAGTATCTAGTCAGGTAAACAGTCAAGAGCTCTATCTTAAATTAAAAAGAGGCTTATTAAGACACTTCCAGCTTAATTGTGAGAAGCAGAATGTATTGTGATATGTTGCACCTCAGTTTCATTTAGTCATCAATTTGTTTCTCCAAGAATTTGTTTCATGAAGTCGAGACATGAGGGAAGCAAGACCAATACTGCAACACACTCTCCAAAATCCTCTTAATAATGTAAACCTCTGTTGTGTCCTGCAGTCCACCTTCCTCAGCTTGATGACGTCGACAGCCAGCGAAGCTGCTTCCTACGAGTTCACCACCCTCACCTGCATACCTGGTGTCATAGAGGTACACATCCATACATATCTTCACACTTGCAATGTTAAACTGTGAGTAACAACAATCTGACACTTGCGCTCTTATTTGTTGCTCTTCAGTACAAAGGGGCCAACATCCAGCTGCTAGATTTGCCAGGAATCATTGAGGGTGCTGCCCAAGGTAGGCTCAGGTTTCCATGCTTTTGTGTTTGCTGAAATCTGAGTGAACAGGCGTCGGGGATCTGTTTGATTATTATGGTGTCATTTGATCAGAATTATTAATGAGTGGTTAAGAAATTGCTAAATAAATGATTATTAACAAGCGAAATCGTTTATAATTTAGATGTTACTACGCTTAATCATGAAAAAAAAACAGCTTCATAGTGATTGTGATGTACTAACCTTTGACCTTTTATAGGTAAGGGTAGAGGTCGGCAGGTCATCGCTGTCGCCAGGACAGCAGACGTCGTCGTCATGATGTTGGACGCTACCAAAGGAGATGTTCAGAGGTGTGTGTCCTCCACTGTGTGTGTGTGTGAGGGAGTTAGTTAGAGGGGGTTTGATGTGTGTGTGTGTCTTGTTTTGATCAACACATTCTCGCTTTTATCTTCTTTTATCTCTCTAGAGCACTTTTAGAAAAAGAGTTGGAGTCAGTGGGCATCAGACTGAACAGGACGAAACCCAATATTTATTTCAAGGTAAAGTTTCCATTGTTCTTCTTTTCTAACAGTTCATGAACAACAAACATGGAGACAAACATTAGTTTTCAAGACACCTTGTCATGAAATGTCATTCTTTATTCCAATTGTCATATTAAACTTGGTCAAAATGTGGGTTGTGTTTTTTTGTCTTTCTCCCCAGCCCAAGAAAGGTGGCGGTCTCTCCTACAACTCCACTGTTCCTCTCACCCACTGCTCAGAGAAGCTCGTTCAGCTCATCCTCCACGAATACAGTATCCTTCACTCTGCCTGTGTCTGAAGAGGCAGCACAAAGCAAAAATAATCAACTCAACTGAAATGTCCCTGTGCCTGTATATCTCCCCTTCACGCTTCCTGTCTCCAGGGTCCTTACCTGTTAAGGAATTTGTAGAATTTCATGGATTTTAGAGATGTAGTTCAAAAAGGAAAGTCAGGAAATTAAATTCTCTGGTGATATTGGAATTGGTCACTTTACAGCATTTCCAGAAGTAGTTTTACAAGATGTTTGAACCAGATTATTATGTAGAACTTTTATAAAACAACATTCAGCAAACACAAAGCAATAAATAGTTTTAATTCATGTGTGTGGAAAGTGATGGAAAAGTTTCAGTATTTTACCTCAGGGTCATAGTGTATCTGTCAGTCACATACTTTTTCAGTCTCCTTGTAATTTCTATCAACTTGTTCATAACTCTCAGTAATATATGGTTGATTTCTTAACCCCCCCGCCTCAGAAATCTTTAACGCAGAAGTCCTCTTCAGGGAGGACAGTACACCAGACGAGTTCATCGATGTCATAGTTGGGAACAGAGTTTACATGCCGTGCCTTTATGTATGTCGCTACTCATCATCTGTGTTCAATCCCAGTATCTAAAATGTACATGGTTTAAAAGCCTCCTAATTTAATTTTAAGGATGATCACCCTCTGGTTTATTTAAAAGTGTTGGTTTGAAAGGATTTTATAAGTCCAGAGATGGTTTTCTGTTCTTTTAATGAAAACATGAAAATCACTATGATTGGAGGTACAAGGTTTTGGCAGATCTCTTGAGCTTTGTCTGTTTTTTTAGGTTGAGTTTCTTTTGTTCGGAGACTCTTTTTCCCTCATATCGTTTGTGTGATCTACAGGTGTACAATAAGGTGGATCAAATCTCCATCGAGGAGGTGGACCGCCTGGCTCGCAGACCTCACAGTGTTGTCATCAGGTCAGACATCTAAACGTGTTTGTGAATGATGGTAGTTTTGATGAGAAGCTGTCATCTTGCTCTCTTTATGTATGTATGTAATATACTTAACTGCTGTTTCAGTTGTGGAATGAAGCTGAACCTGGATTATCTTCTGGAGAGGTTGTGGGAGTACCTGGCTCTGATTTGCATTTATACGAAGAAAAGAGGAGGTACACACACATTTAGTTTTGCACTCATCAGATTGTCACATACATGAATACACAGCTTGTAAACTAAATCTGTATTAATTTCCTCTCTTACCATCAGAGCGCCCAGACTTTAATGATGCCATCATTATGAGAAGAGGAGCAAGTGTAGAACATGTGGTAAGTGAAACATACATATATGCACACATATACTGTAGATATTGAGACCACACAGTTGATAATGTGTTCATAACTAAAAAATTTTGTTGTGTTTTCTCCCTGTAGTGCCATCGAATCCACAGAACCTTAGCCAGCCAGTTCAAATATGCTCTGGTTTGGGTAAGTAACTTCCAGTTTGCAGAGGCAGTGACCTTCACAAACTTTACACATTTGCCTTTTGTCCCATAAACTGTTTGAACTAACTCCCTCATGTTGACACGCACACTTGAATAAACAGACAGTTTATAGATATGAGGCATTAGAGGTACAGTGACTGCTGTACTTGTAATGGTGGCATTTAGAGTAACGATACACAAAACTCACAGTTCAGTAATAACTGTAATGCAGTTTTGACGTCACCATTGAATGTGTTTTTGTTCAGTGGGGAGAACAGAAGATGATATTTCTTTATGCTGTCAGCACTAAATGGTGACTCATCATATTTCCTGTTTGAATTAACATCTGCATGTGGTCAGTGAGTAACATAACAGCACAATAAAGGTAACAACTAAATTACAAATTCGTATAATGATTTTACCTCAAAATCTCAATAAAAACAAGCGACTGCTACCCTGATTTCTACAGACCACAGTTTTATTCAGATGTTATATTTTCCTGAGAATCAGAGCCAAAGTCTTAACTCTGGCCTGTTATAGTTGTTTTTGTTGTAGAAGCCATGCATTTTTGACATTGTTCATTTACTGTGTATCAATTATGAATGCAGAAGTTACATTACATAATGACACAACATACATACATGAAGTAAACAGTGCTGTTTCTATAACATGAGAGACTAATTACAAAGACACTTTATGCACATTTATCTGTGAACATTTTCAGGCACATGGTCCTGAATGAATATTGACCGTATTACGCAAAATATGACCAGCTCTGGTGTGAGATCATTCAGACAAGAAGTTTGAAAGGCATCTTAACAAAAGAATACAACCTTAGCACTGAAAGCTTAGCTGCTTACGTCATTCCCAAAATTCACCAGTGACCCTCTTTGCAAATGGTCTGTGTGCCAGTTGTATACTTAACACTAATTCCATCAAAAAGAAAGACTACTAAATAAAGTATACTGTCATAAAACATATTGACACTGCAAGAGCACAGTGTTGATTGATGCTATAATCCCATAATAAATCACACAACAGCCACATATGCAATCACAGCTTGAAAAAAGTGAAAGAAGTTGTGGATAGTGCTGCTAAGACAAAGCAATAATGAAATAATATAATGGTTCCTTGGAGAAACTGGTATTTTTGCTTTTATGTTTTTATTTTTTACATTTATGTCCACTGGGGCATATTTTGAATAATTTCCTGTCAGTACAAATTTGTTAAGCACATTCATTCCTTTCATACTGACAACAGTGAACTGTCAACATCAGTAGAGAATGTAAACTTGATATATATAACATAGAACTAGGACACAGTGTATCCTCACTGATTATAAATGACGTCACTGTAGCTTCAGCCTCATTAAATTTTCACAGCGTTAACCTCAGTAATCACGGTTTCAGCTCTTACAATTACTCTATAATGAATAATAATGGTTTAGTTGTGCACTGACAATTACAGTCACTATTGTGAGTTGTGCTTGCTCAACTGAGTTAAGATAACTCGGTATGAGCTTCACCAGTGTTTACCATGACCCGATACATGACAGGCAGAGTAGTGCAGATGCAGAGGACTAGAGAGCAAATTTCATTTTCAAACTCCATTAACAAATGTAAGTATTTCTATAACTACAACAGTTTGTACAGTTTATGCAGTGTTTTTCATGCGTTGTTTATATTATACGTAAGAACTGTCGAATAATCATTTCTGATGTGTAACTTGGCTCCCAAAAACCAGCTCACTTAGTAGTGATTTACTACCTTTTGAAACACAAAGCTTCAGTTCTGAACTGTGTTGTCTGTTGGTATTTCAGGGAACCAGCACCAAGTACAGTCCTCAGAGGGTTGGCCTGACGCACATCATGGAGCACGAAGACGTCATCCAGATCGTTAAGAAGTAAAACAAGTTTCTGATCGGACAGAGGAGAGAACGAGCAGGAGGAGACACACATTTGCTGCTGGAGGAGTTACAGTGGGGGAAAAAAATGAGACAGAATCACTGTACAGTAGATATACAGCAATGGGAAATAGCCGCATTCTTATTTTGTATATGAAATTTAAGAAAAACAACGAATTCAAGAGACAGAGCAGATTTGAGTTGGTTGTGGACAAGAACTGATGTATTCGCCTTTTGATTAAGATACAGAAGATACGTTGATACAGAGAGTGAAAGTTGAGGGAAAAGAATAAAGTCCATAAAACCTTAAATGAATCCTGGTGTTTGTTTTGTTCTTCTCAGTTTCAGCTTTATATATGATATTATTATATTTTAACTGCATCTCACCTGGACTAGACTGAGTCACATGCACACACCTCACCTGCACTGACAAGACCTTTGGAGGAAACTGCAATGTCTTTGAGACTGTGTGATGGAGTTCAGCCTGAGGAGTGTGATGGCTGGTTTTTTTTGGCGGGGGGTGGTTTCTACAGTGGATGCTTCAGAGACAGATTTATGGAAGGTGATTATTTGCATTTTGATGATTATGCAGGGTATATTGTATGGAAAGGCCAAGCAGAGATTTAGGAGTTGACAAACTCAGCCTGGTTTTGTTTAGTCAACTTTTATTACAAGTAAAGACAATTTACTTATAAATTCTTACTTCTAAATGAATGTATATTGTTATTTACTCACCTTTAAATTCAGTTTGTACTCGGAGCGACAAATGTTAGGATTAGAGATGATTTGACTAAAGCCAAATAATACTCTACTGAGACCCTAAAATGCATAATGCATAATCCATGATATAAATAAATTTGGGTGAAGTTCAAACTTGCCCATCCATAATGCTCTCTACCATTTCTATCATCCTCAACAATTCTGCAATGCCTCTACAAGCCCAACACATTAACAAGACTTATCGAAGCATAATTGTAGATTAGAATCACCATAAACTCAAAAAAAGTGCACTGCTTTACCTCTAAGATAATGTTTTTATGACAGGAGATCTTCAGGTTAGCATCCTGCTCATCTTCCTCCCTCCTCAGCAGTACAGCAGGTGAGGGTCAGTCACCTCTGACCCCTCCCCACCGCCTCCATCCCTGCAGCCCAGCTGTTTGTGTCACTGTCTCCGGTGCTCCAAGGCAGGCCGACCATTTTTCTTTCAGAAAGTATGCACTCTCCCATTCAACTAGCACACACACACAAGCACAATAGCACCATTAAAAATTCACAAGCATCTCTTTGGTCTAGGAGAGGGAGACAGAGTGGGAGGCTTAGCGGAAGAGAGAGAGAGAGAGAGGGGCTGCGAGTTTACGCCGCTGGCCTTGAAGATGCCTTAAAGATGTGTCGCTCAAGTGAATCGTGGATGGAGACTTTCTGCTTTGGAATAACCTGAAGGGGAGAGGAATGTTGGAGGGATAATACTGTGGAAGAAAAAGAAGAAGAAACAAAGGTACGGTGACTGGGTGTGTATTGTGTGGAGCAGGCATGACACTTGATGCTACTTGGCTCCATATGGCATGGCTAAGTGTGAGCAAGTGTGTGTGTCTGTGTGTGTGTGTGGTGCCAGTATTCATAAGCCAGAACTGTCTGTTTCATTATTTTAAAGTCCTTTAGTGTTGTTTGAAGCTGTAAGCTGAATTTCTGAAAGTGAGTTTAGTCTATTTGAGTTCAAAGCAGCAGAGAACATAGTTTACATCCTGGCTTCTCGCCCATTTAGCTCCTTTTAAACAGATTCAGTGTAAACTGGGGGTCTTCCCAAGTGTAGTGGGTATTACACCAACCTAATTTTTGTATTTGACACATTAGAGACTGAGCTGGAAATAGGCCTACACCAGCAATGCCTCTATGAATCTTTGTCATTGCACAGTGTTACTTTAATAGAACTTAAGTGCTCCTCTCTTGTCAGTGTTGCAGCAATAATTTCATATCATGTACACAAAAAGCAACTGAATTACAGGTGAAAAGTCACTGCTGCTAACCACAAAAATGAGTTTGCAACCTATATCTATCTATATATTGATATTTGACTGACTTAATATAACATGATCTTTTCTCTGTATTATTGACTTTTACATAGTATTTTAAACTACTAAACAAGTATGGGGGGTTGATGGATGAGAGTCTGAGCTGAGTCAGCAGTGACTCCATGACCTCATGGTTAATTGGCTGAAATTTAAGAGTTCCTTTCTCCTCAGTTTAACAACAATAATTACATGTCAGATTTCAGGGTACAAAGTGTGCAAATTAGCAGCAGTTTCTTCTGAAAAATGTGCAGTTTCTTGCTTCACAACTGCCTTGGCATGATTTGGGGAAGATTTTTGGACATTGTTCATCACTTTTTAAAGTAAATCTCAAGGAGTGTTTAGATATGAGAATTACTGTAGATTTTAGGGAGACTAGAAAAGCTGGTTTTAAAACCTTTTCATGCATTATCTGCTGTAATAGAAAAAATATAACATATAGAGATGAAAATAGATCATTATCTGTGGCTGATGTTTCACCATTGAGCTGTGTTCTTGCAGCGACTTCAACACATCCTTTAAAACCGCTCTGAAAACATTACACGTTACACTCAAAGTCATTTCACACAGCCTGTTTCACCACAGGAAGGCAGACTGAATTTATCATTTGCTCTAATCTGCAGTTGCATCTTACTGAGGTTGGCAGTACAGAATCGTTGGCAAGTTCAGATAAAAAAATTTGTACATTTTCTTGCTCTTACTTGCATGGCAAGAAGACTCAGTAATTATATTTCTGTTTTGCTGGTACTCATCTCTTCTCTTGCACTGTAAACTCACCTATGATGGTGCAATTTAACACTAGTATTAATTCAACTTTGAGTGTAAAAATTACCTATACTCTCTTATCACCTGCTGTATACTGTTTATACTGCATCCTCATTATTTTGTCTTAAGTGTCACTGAAAAATTTGCCTGGTTAACTGCTGTTAAGGACCCGGAGACTAACTGTTGGATCCTAGAATTATATGTGATCATTATATTGAACCGTTTTCAATTGATTCATACATATAAATATATTTTCTGGCTGATAGAATATATGTAAAAGATACCAACTGATGACAAAATTCATGAGTATTTTAGAGGTGTAGCCAAACTCTGATTATTTTGTCTCTTCTGCCCTCTTCTGTATCAGCCTGCTCATTACATGAAGCTGCTCCAACCTGGTTATCACAGCATGTGGTTGATTTGAACTGTGAGAGAGACAAATCACAGACTCACTGAAGGATGAAATGTTCAGATATTCGTTTTATGATTTACAGTTAAGCTAAAATTGCCCTATAATCAAATGAGTGAGGAGTTAGAATAAATTGAAACCAACCATTTTTGTGACTTCAGAATCAATACAGGTGTATTAATTACAGCACAGGTGTTTTCTCAACTTTGTCTTGGTTTTCAACAAGGATTGGTGCACATAATGGTTTGCTTGGTTGGGTTTTCATGTCCCAAAAGACACTTTTCATAAGACAAAAAGATTTAAACAGATTTAACCACATTTATATGGAGTTAGTCATTTATAATGTCAGAAAATCTATTTAGCCTGTTTACCAGAAGAGTTTTACCGCTTCATGATTAACATTCTCTGCACACCAAATTAAAAGCACACTCAATATTACAGAAGACTCAGCATGGATCTGTATGGAGCTGTATTCTATAAATATGCAGGGATTTTGTGAACAAATAGATGGTCTTATTGATAGTCTTGTTTGTGTGTATTTGTACTGAGTATACATACATTTGTGTTTTACAGGCTTACCGGATTACTTGTGTGTAAATAGCAAATCTCTCTTTAACAAGCCGTCGGGTTGTTTTCTGTACTTTGTGTGCACTGATGTTTGTCTAGGGGATAAACCAGTCTATTAATGCGCACAAAGAAGCACACACAGAGAACCACACTAATCCAGCAGACTCAGTCCCTCATTCATAGAGTTTCAGAAAACGCAACTGTGATTTAGCCTTTTTATGGTTTTTGTTTTATAATGATCCATCAACTAAAATCTTTAGGAAGTAACCTCACACACTAAACCATTAAAGGATTTTACATCAAACATAGTCCCAGTGGTTATAGGATGTTCAGGTTTGAGATGCAAACAAAAAAAACAACAAAAAAAACAAAGGAAGATGATGTGTTTACCATGAAAAACTGAGACAAAACCTGAAAGTTAATCCTCTAAACACACGTTTGTCATATTTAGTAACTTGTGAACATGTATTCTATGGGAGTCAGTATTTTGCGTCTGTAAAGTCATTACAGATTTATGTAGAGAAGTGCCCACAAACTTCTTGAACTACTTCACAGAAACACTATACTTTTCTTCATTAACTTAGATGATTAACGTTACATTTTGTCATACTTTTTCACAATAAATAGCCCATCTTTCAATGTTTGTGTGTTAGACTTGCAATAAATATAACATGCGGCAGGCAGTCATACACATTATATTACATTATGATGTCAAATCCCTGAAATAAATGCAAACAAAAATGAAAGGTGTTATGTGTGCTGTTACTGGACAACTAGCAAAGCAGCACAAATTACATCGTTTTCCACAGAATAGTCAAGTTCTAAACGTATTTATTTTCTTTGACTATGAACATTTTATATATAAAAAATCACATTTAGCCTCTGAAAGAGCTAGAGAGCATTGGTAATCAGCTGCAATTAGGGTAACATTTAACAAATCTCCACCCACATACTGTACGTGTGTGTGTGTGTGTGTGTGTGTGTGTGTGTGTGTGTGTGTGAGGAGTACTGATAAGGCTCTCCAACACACACACACACAAATGCCTTACAACCTATTGTCACTGCAGGGGTTTCGCTTTAGGCTCTGACGTTGGGAGGCCAGTGTGGGATGATGATAGCATAAAGTGTGTGAGGGTGTGTGTAATCCTACCAATTAACAAACAATGGATCTGCCCAATTGTTCAATTGTTTACTCAGGCACTTACGCAGAGGGGGACAAGGTAGTGCACCATGTTTAGAAACCTAATTGCTGTACTATTGATGCATGTATAGATGTAAAGAGTAGCCTGAACCAGCTGTCGTACAGGTAATGACTGAAGCAACAGAGGGTATGTTTACTATGGAGGTCCCATTGTGTGTTTAGACGGTCTGTGGTGAATGTAATTTTTGTGTGTGTGCGTGGGCACAGGGCTTTAAAACATCAGCAGAGGGTCCAGAGGAGATTCATGAGTCAGAGCAGCCACACAGAGGCCACAGAGTTAGATTTTTTTCCCTCTATACAGCGAGTGAGCTCATCAGATGTTTTGATGGATATTTCTGGATAATAAAGGCTCTAAATATCAATCACTGTCATTCACAAGAACAGATAAGGTATGTATATATTCCATGAGAGGGTATGGTATAAAATTTGTCTCATTAAAGCTTAAACTGTCACCAGGTCTGTGCAGTCCAGCTTTCCTCTGTGCTGTCTATTTGATCTGCTTGGTTTAGCTCATGGTGGGTTTGTACTAGCAGTGATGCATCCTGTGTGGAAACAGAAAAGAGGAGAATTGGAAGTTAGTTCATCTTGTTGTCAGATGTTAAAATATTTATATTGTTATCACTTTTATTTGCTAAGAGAGAACAAAGTGTAAAGCTAAGAGGAATCAATGTATTTATATCAAAAATGGTAGAAACCTGTGACCACTGCATTCATCATTTGTTGTAAATAATATTTTCTTCCAGTTTATGTGATAAAAAGCACTCATTTAAATTCATAGAGACTTATTTTAATAGAGTTAATTTGATAAGTAAAAGTCATGAGAACTTAATTAAACAGAGTGCTGAGAAATCCTTAAACATTACACTAATTATAGGAGCACTATACTTTTAAAGTCAAAATATCAACTCAGTTGCAATGTGTCAGACGTCTCCATGAAGAAACTAGGTCGACTGATTGACAGTAGTATTAAAAATACTCATTAACCAGATTAATATTTTGAATTTTTTATGGTTATAAAAGGTCATAGCAACTACATCACTGCTGTTTCCAATGAAACTCAGAGGCACAGTGCATCTTGTTACACAGAAGTTGTTGCAGTAGATTCTAGGAAGCGGGATTGCATTATATTCAAGACTTTTTTTGGAAAACACAGCCTGTTGAGCTGTCACATCACTTGATTATCTTGTTACTGATTGGACAGTGGCATGTCTGTATCACCGCATCAGCTAAATGTTTAAAATTACCCTCTTTTTATCAGTTTTCAAGCGTGTGATTGTGTTGAACAAGAAATTAAAGGTTTTCTTGCACTAATTTTGGATCAGTCCATGTAAAATCCAACTTCTTTGTATTTAAGACGGAAACTGCCACAAAGCTCCTAAATCACTTTTAACAAATACATTAAGGTCAGAGAGAGTATCTTATTTTCATATCTAGCAATGGCAGTCAGCTCAGCCAAGTGTTGGTGTTTGATCCTCTGAGGCAGGTCTGCACTATTTAAGCAGCCGCTGGCGTTTCTCCATTGTCAAGTCACTGGGTAATCTAGCAGCGAAGGTTAAGACTTGAATGGGGCTTAAAGGCTTACAGGAAACCTGAGGCCAGCCTCCTCATCCTCCCGTCTCACCTCCTCGGTCTGAAAAGAACATCACCCTCTCCCACTGCCGCTCTGCTTTTCAGTCTGTCGCTCAATCATACAAAACCTTTCAAAGAACACAGTAATGTCAACCAAATATTGTCCGGGTGCTGTGATCCTTGTAGCCTGTTGGATTATCGTCATAGCTGTCACAGTTTTTAAGGTTACAGAGCTGGCTCGGGCTGCTGTTTTCGGCAATTAATCATGAGGGTGTGATTCTGTGTGTGTGCGTGTGTGTGTGTGTGTGTGTGTGTGTGTGTGTGTGTGTCTGTGCGTGTCACTAAGCTGTGTGTTTTTAATTGGATGAAAGGTATATGACAAGCATTTTGGCCCAAGCCCACCCCCAAGTGTGTGTGTTTGCATGTGAGAAAAGGTATTACATTTGCAGCAAGTGGAAGTGTATGTAGCATGCTCAATGTGTGTGTGTGTGTGTGTATGTGTGTGTGTGTGTTTGTAGCTGTCAATCTCTAGTCTCCCTAGATGATTCAGAGTAGATCCTGCATTTAGTTATCGCATGCAATCTCCATTATGAGACATTCCTGCCTCCCTGTGTACGTGTGTGTGTGTGTACGTGTGTGTGTGCGTGTGTGTGTGTGGCCATAGGCATTAAATGAACCTGTTGGCTGCACTATGCTCAGGTGATCTCCTTTATTAGTTGCGTGTCGCTGACTGCGTCTGTTGAAAGCGTGTTGTCAGTGATTGGCACGTAGACGAGGAGACTTTCTTTAGACCCTTCATCTGTCGCTCACTGACTTGCTGCCTATTGTCCCTCCATATCACTCTCTCTGTCACCTCTCCATGTCTCTACGACTTCTGTTTCTCACTTTTCTGTCGTTTCAGTTCTCTGTCCCTCTCCCTCTTTCCATTTTCTGTGTGTAATCTACAGTTCATTGGTGTAACTCTCATTTTCCCTCTTTACTTTCCTTGCCCAGCTCCCTCTCCTCTTTCCCCACCCCCTCCATCTCTGTCATCTGCTCTCTATTCATTACCAGTTCACTCAGTCAACAGAGCACATCAGCCAGACAGCAGATACATATCACACATATCAAATAGATCTCTACGTGTGTCTCTTTACCTGTTTGGTGACCAACAACCTTCGCTGTGTGTATATCTGATGAACAGGAAGGAACTTTTGAACTTTTCCTGTGTTCCCTCTCTCTCTCTCTCTCTCTCTCTCTCTCTCTCTCTCTCTCTCTCTCTCTATCTCTCTCTCTCTCGACTTATCTCAGTTTGCAGTTAGATGATACCAACATCAGCTGTTGTTGTTATTGCTGTGCAGCCTGCAGACAGTTTAGAGTTGTGTCATGGTCACTGCACATTGGGATATGTGATACAGAATTCTGCTTAGATCCTATCTTAGGTCAAGACCTTCCAACTTCATTTATCGGAGAGAAAACATAGAGTTGGACCTGTTAACTGTAACTAACATAAGTGATCGACACCTTTTTTTCTCTTTTTGGTAAATTAAAAGAAATAATCCATAGTTTCAAATGGATACATGCCTATTTTAAATCTGTACTGATGATTTATATAATGTAAAACTTTACCTTATTATTGTATTAATCTACTGTATGTTAAAAGATTATATATTTCAGTCTTTTTCTTGCAATTGTCAGGAAATTATTAGGTTTGTTTTTCTTTCTTTTGCTGTTTGCCGTTTATCCTTCATCTGCTCTATGGTGTCTGGCTGTTAACCCTTGACACATCCCGTATGTATAATATATTGGTTGGGGAGCAGGCCAGGGCGGGCTTGACCCTTTGTGATATATTTAGAGCAGCCTGCAATGAATGTTTTATCCATGCTGTGTAGGCAGAACACAGGACAGACATTAAACATTCATATCTGCCACTGAGATGACCTCCTGGAATATCAGCCCATCATCAATGAATTAACATCAGACCATCATCAGTGAACTATCATCAGACCATCCTCAATGAATTAACATCAGAGCATTTATGTAATGCCATCACACTTCGCACCCATAACTCTATGTTACAACTTTCACTACTGACTGGATAGGGAGGTCTTTATGTGTGTGTGTGTGTTTGTTTAAATGGGGTCCAGGTAAAGCAGGTTTGTTATTAAATGACAGCTGTTTTTTTTTTAATTAACAGCTGTCATAAAAGGCAAAGCAAAACTGAACTAAAAGAAAAAGAAAATGAAAACAAATTATGTTAAATAAGTTATACATACATTTATCCTCATATACATACATACACATCCATCATACATATACATCATTTATATAGACACATATATTTAACTGGTACTTTGTAACAGAACAACAGGAAGTAGCAAAGCACTGAAGATGAAGTATCTGACTACTTACAGAGAGTGGACAAGCTGATACATAACGTATTTCTTTATGCATAGTATAATTATAATTTTAATTTTAAAAAAAAAAAAGCATCCTCCATATTTCTTATTTTGTGAATCATTTGCTCCAAGTAGTACTTATTGAATAGTCCTTTTCCAGCTCGGTGAAATCGCCAATATGTTATTATAAAAAACTCTCAGCATTTAGAGGATCTTGGTTGTATCAAGAGGAACAAAATGGCAACAAATGTTTGCTTTTTTGAGCTCTGAACCAGGCAGAGCTCTAATATATGAATTCTATAAGGTGGTTATAGATTTAGGTGGTCAGTTAAGTGAAAAGTTGTTGCAAATTAATAGCTTCAGTTAGCTGGAGTGTAACACTGACTTTAACAATAGATTCAGCTAATTAATCTTAAATCCTTACTTTTCTTGATTAACCCATGTTAAGTTGACAGTGTGAAGTCCTAAATTGTATCTTTCTGCATCAAACATGGACATATTACTGTAGATGTGTGCATATACTGTTTAATGTGTGTGTGAGCATTTTACATCACTCTCAGCTGTGTGTTTTGGCTCTGCTCTTGCCTCTCAGACACAGTTTAGCAACAGCTCAGCCAGCCTGCATTATTCATACAGAAGCGAGCCTGCAGATAGGATTACCCTGAGGCAGTATAGCTGGTATATTAAGGTGCCCTTTGCAACTATAACTGGGGAAACACTCTGACGCACATGCACACACACACAGATACAATCCACATGCTCATATGTTCACACACATGCGCTACGTATATGACGAGACCTCAAGTTGAGATGAATGAGATGGATGCAGATGAAGTAACCAGAGAGAGATGCAGAAGGTTGCAGGAGGTCACAAAGGCAAGCTGACGTGGATGTGGGAGGATACAACCACAAATGCAACACACATACTCAGACAAAGAGGAGGACACCCCTGAAGGCCGAGACTCACATCAACGCACGCACATCGGCTCTCCTTGTTGGGGGGACATCCTGCCAAAGTTGGTGCGGCGGCCAAGATGAGGATTCACTGCCGGACTCACAGGACGCAGTAACAATGGGAGACACACAAAGGACTACACAGACTCTGTCACTGGGATAGCAGGGTCTTTTATTCATCGTGTGACCCTGGGAAGTTACTTACAAAACCTATAAAGAGGAACGAGACCAGGAATTTACAAATATTTTTGCTATGCTGGATGCTACATTTTTAAGGACTTCATTTAAATTCTCAGGGAGCCAGAGGCAACAAGTGGGTAAAACTGAGAGACATTGCAATCGATTATTCTTTTCATATACTATTTTGAATTCAAGAAGCATCAGATTTTTTTTTGATTTAACACCCCTAGATAGGTTTCCATCCTCTTTTTACACACACAGAGAAAACAGCTCTTTTGCTGAGGCTTGAAGACATACTGTAATGCGAGCGAGCACTGATGGCTGAGATTCCGACTCCATTACTAGATCGTGTTTTGAAGCACTGTGGTTTGTGTTTGTCTCAGTGTGCATTATAGAACAACTGACTTGGGACAGAGTGTGCTTCAGTGTGTGCTTCTGGGGTGTCACAGAGATGGATCAGATGCAGGAAAAAGGAGAGAAGACATGAAAGAAATTGGGAATGACAGGATGTTGCTACTATTTGGACTCTTCTCAAGAGTACATATCAACACTGACATTGATACAGGCCTGCTTTAGCACATTTTGGGTTCTTGTCCTTCCTCTTGTTTAGAATGATTTGAGGCAGGAGACATCATGCCACCTAAAAAAGGTGACGCAAAATCAGCTGCCAAGAAAGGCAAGACAGAGGAGCCCAAGAAGGGAGGAAAGGAAGATAAGAAAGGAGGGAAAGATGACAAGAAAGGAGGAAAGAAAGTGGAGGAACCAGTTAAGGGGAAGGGGAAGGATGATGCAAAGACAGGAAAGGGAAAGAAACCTGTCAGTGAGTCAGAGGAGGGGTCAGAGGAAGAAGAAGAGGAGATGAAGACTGAAGAAGAGGGTGAAAACACTGAGGAAGAGGTAGTAACCAAGAAAGGGAAAGGGAAAACAGCACTGAAAGGTGCATCCAAAGCCATGGTTGTGAAGGGTTTTAAGCCCCTTCCTAAACATTCACGTCCATCTGATGATAAGGGGGAGGAAGAGAAAGGGAAACCGGTGAAGAAAGGGATGGGTGCAATAAACCTGAAAAAGATGAGTGATGTCCACATCAAAGGAGCCTCCAAGGCCATGATGGGCTTTGCATCAGAGGGACAGAAGAAGAATGCAGCAGCACCAAAAGTACAGAAGACAGTAGATGCGAGGAGTCACCTCAAAGGAGCCTCCAAAGCCCTCACAGGCATTAAAGGAAAGTCCTCTCCTTTTAGCATGCCTTCTAAACAAAAGCAGCCTGAGAAAGCAAAACCAAAGAGAAACTTTAAGAGCACTTCCCATCTATTCATTCGCCTCTCCAAGAAAAAGAAACCAACTGCTGGTGGTAAACCACTTCTAGGCGCCAGCAAGCTTTTTTCTGGGTTTGGGGCTAAATCCTCTTCCACTGACAAAAAGCCGGGTCTGTCTGGCTTCAGCCAATTGAATAAAAAAGACAATGACGCAAAAGAAACCACACCTCCTAAAAAGACAGTAAACCTATCCAGTTTAGGGGCGAAGGGGAAAATGGCAACAGAGGCAAAGGGACTGGGAGGGAAGTTCAAAGGCATGTTTGGGAAAAAGAAAGCAGGATCAGAGTTTAAGACAAAAGGTTGGATGTTAGGAAGGATAGCTGCAGCAACTAACTGGTTGACAGGAAGGTTCCTAACTTCTAAGGGCCAAGGTCGGCTGGGAGTACGGGCAGGAGGACGTGAGCGAAAGCACCTGTCATTTACTAACAGGGACACTAGAGGGAGAGAAACACATTATTACAATGAGGCCTATGAGTATGATGATGATGAGTATGGATATGAGGAAGATTACCACAGCAGTTGGAGACCTAGAGGCTTCCTGAGACGTCCCCAGACCAATGACCCATATGGAGAGGAAATGGATTACTATGACGATGATGAATGGGAAGATGAATATGGTTACTATGATGAAGAGGGCAACTTTTATTATGATGATGAGTTTTACTATGATGATGACGAGGATTACTACAGTTACCCGTATGGCTATTTTGATGATGAGTATGAAGATTACTATGGCGATGAAGGGATGGAGTATTACTATGGTGAAGATGGAATGCTGTATGCAATGGAGCCAGAGCCATATGGTTACTATGGTAATGCAATGGATGGTTTCTATGATCCATATGATCCTGAGCTGTATGGAGATTACTTTGACCACGTTATGGATTATAACTATGAGATGTCAGATCCATATGGCATGATGAGTGGTGGTTATGATGTTGTTCCAGGGTTATACAATGACCCAATATTGGGATATACAGACCCTGCTGCTATTTATTACCCATACCAGCAACCTTTCTATATGGATGCTGGGCTGGATCCAGCTGAGACAGGACAGCTACTTGGACAGGAGCCGCTCTCTTACCCTCTTGCTGAGCCATTTTCTGCAGAGCAGTTCAGAGTCCCCAGGCCCCAGGTTAGGCTATTTGGAAAAGACAGACTAGAGGTGGAAACCCTGCCACCTCCTCATCATCATCATTCTCGTCCCTCCTCCCCAATGTTTCCCTCTCTCTCCCCAGCTCTTGCCCTCAATAATATGGCTATGGTGTCAGATATACAATATGAGCAGCCCCTTCCCACATACCTTCCTGCGCAGCCCCACTGCCCCACTGTTATGAACCAACAACAAACCCCTATTATTCCTATACAAGCCCCCATGCCAACAGCTGGGATCATTCAACAGGAACAATTCCCTCTCCCTCAGCCTTCTTTTGCTGTTTCCCCCAGTCATTTGTCCCCACAACAATTTGCCTCCCAAGTATACCAACCCTTCCTCCCCCAAGACCCGCATATGTTCCAAATTGGGCAAATGTCACCAATGGTCCCACCAGTACAGCCACCAATGCCTCCAATGATGCATTCACCACTGCATTCGCCAGTGGCCTCACCAAGGCCAGTGCGACGAATGAGTCCCCTTCCATCCCCACAGCTATCACCCAGGCCAGGATCAACTAGGGCAATAGCACCTCCTTCACCCCGCCTCTCATCACATAATATGGACTTCCAAGCAGGCATCCAGCCAGACCCCTACATTTCTCCCCGCTTACATAAAAGACGGCTCACCCAGCGGGCCTCAATGTCAGGCCAAAGGCCAGCTTCCCCACTTGGCAGGCGGAGACCACCCAGCCCACCTGCTTCTCCATCACACCACAGGAAAGGGATGTCAGTTAGAGCTCAGCCATCTCTAGCAAGAGGGAGGGGGGGATTTGGGTTGCGCAGGGCTCCATCAACTGTCCGACCCCAATCCCCACTTTCTAGCCCCCTAGCTTCACCCAGGGCATCGCTGAGGAAGAGAACAAGCCCACCACCTTCCCCAAGACTCTCTTTCAGGCAGCAACCCCCTCCAGATGCAGTGCCTCTGCCATCTACCAGACCTCATTTGTTCCAAGGCAGAAAACAAACATCCAAGATGAGGCATTCCCCATCTCCTCCTCTACCATCCCCACAAAGACGGAGCCCTCCTCTACCTGAGAGAGCCCAGTCTCCCCCTCAAGCCTTTCGCCCCACCTCCCCCCATCATCCTCCTTCTCCTTCCCCATCTCGTATCACCAGTCGCCCTCTCCCCACCCGATCCTCTACTCGCAGGCTGAGAGGTGGTGCTGGAGGTCGAAGTCATGTGCCCATGGGGGCGGTGAAACCCTCCCCAGCTAACCCATACCTACAGAGACGCAGTAGACATGGACCTCCTGTCACTCAACATGTAGCCCCTTTCAGGTCCTCTATCCATAGTGGCCAAGCCCCTCCCTCAGGACAGATGGGAGATGTAGCTGGAGCCCCCATGCTAGCCAGGACAGGCTCCCGACCTACAGGGTTAAGGGAATCAAAGCGAATTGGTACTCCCCAAGGGGGTTTCCACAGACCTGTAGGTAGGGGGCAGCCACTAGTCCGTATGCCCAGAAATCAGCCTTCTCTTCCATCTAGACAGTCATTCAGAGCACCTCCTCCAGGGCCTCCTGTCTCTCCACAGCTTCCATTGAAACGGAGTGGCCCTCTTTCTCCCCAACCATCAGTGCGTAGGCTGCAGAGTAGACCTCAATCTCCACAACCACTGCAGCGTCCATCCCCCCTGCCCTCCCATTCAGCCTATCCTATGCACCATCTATCTCACCCACCCTCTCCCTTGCCCCACAGGGCTATGAGTCCCCAAAGTCTAGGGCCAACATCTTTTCAACATCCAGTAGCTCACCCTAGTCTTTCCCCTGGTACCCCCTTTCCACCATCTCAGAGTATCACCCAGCATGACTACACAATGATGGAGCCAGGCCCATCCCCAATGCTTGCAAATGCTTTACCACAGCCTCGGGTTGTTGGTGCCCCCTTTCCTTCCTCTCCTCTTCCTTACTCCACCGCTGGTTACTCCTCTCCTTTACAGAGACCCTCCACTCCTCAAACACAGCATGAAGTCTACCCCCAAAACCTCCCTCCACCTGCACCCTCATCACCTTATCTAGGACACACGCTCCAGAACCCTTATTTGCAGAATGTTAGCAACACCACACCTTTACAGAGAAGCACTTCCCCCATACATGGTGGGGATGGGGAGATATTAGCTGATGTACAGGCAAGCCAGGAGATGAGCCCATATGCCACTTTTGGTCTATCCAATGCTTTAATGCAGAACTCCCGTCTGCGCAGTGCCTCCTACTCATCTCCTCTACAACGCAATGCCAATGTCTATACAAATGTCCTCACACCCCCTCATGCAGCAGCACCTCCTGTCCCCTCTGTCCCCTCCTCCCCCAACTTGTCCTCTGCTATGCTTACCTCCCAGCTACGTAATGCTTCCTTTGCCTCACCCCTTCAGCGACACCTCTCCCCCATGTCCCATGCTTCTCCTGTTCCTCCTTTGACCACATCTCAACAAGGGACTATCAGAGGTACCTCCCCACTTCTCTCTGGTGGACTGCAGACCTCCAAAATCCAGGGATCCATGTTCAGGCTTCCAGGTGGCACTTTGACAATGTCCCAGATCCCTGTTGAGCCCCCAGTAACCATTGATGGTGGGGGCGGTGGTGGGAGGCCTTCACCCACTGTGCTTTCCAATGCCCTGCAGAATCAAAGCCTACGTCAGGCCACTTATCGACTACCTGATGGCTCACTGGTCACTAGAACTGAACCTGCAGAACCTTCCTCAGGTCCATCTCCCCTCTCCTCCTCTATGCTGTCCTCGGCCTTGCTCAATCCCAGTTTGCGACAGGCCACATATCGTTTGCCTGATGGTACTCTAGTAACCAGGACAGAGCCCACACCTGTTCCCTCCCTTTCCTCACCTAAGCTTTCCTCTGCACTGTTGAACCCCAATGTACGTAAGGCCACATACAGGCTGCCAGATGGAACTTTGATTACAAGAAATGAGCCAGTAAATGAGCCTGTCACAACCTCCTCCTCTGTGCTCTCCTCTGCTCTTCTCAATGCTAATGTACGTAAGGCCACATATAGGCTGCCAGATGGAACTTTAATTACAAGAAATGAGCCAATGCCCGAGCCTGTCACAACCTCTTCTTCTGTGCTCTCCTCTGCTCTTCTTAATGATAATGTTCGTAAGGCCTCTTATCGATTACCAGATGGTTCAATTCTAACACATCCAGGAGGGGAGACGCAGAATCCTGAGAGTGCAGTATCATCCCCAGGGCTATCTAGCGCCCTGATGAATGCTAACCTGCGTAAGGCAAAGTTTCAGCTCCCAGGTGGATCATCATTGTTTTCACAGAACCAAACCCAAGTTCCCACCTCTGCCTCCTCCGGGCCTGCCCTCTCTGGTGCCTTGCTAAACACCAACATCCGTGGTGCCTCTTACAGACTCCCAAACACATCACTATTGATGCAACCTGGTTCTGCTGATGCCACCGAGTCACGCTCCCTCGACCTTTCCAGTGCTCTCCGCAACCAGAACCTCAAATCTGCCTCTTACCGTTTGCCAGAAGGAACTTTGATGACCCACCCCCAGCCCTCTTCTGCATCCCGATCACTTGACCTGTCTAATGCTTTGTCAAAAAATCCGAACCTTCGAGGGGCAAAATACCGTCTCCCAGATGGTAATATCATGACACGGCTAGGTGCCCCTAGCACCCCGGAACCCCGCTCATTAAATCTCTCTGGTGCCCTGCAGAACCCTCACCTCAGGGGGGCCTCTTACCGCCTACCCTCCTCATATGCTGTAGTGTCACCCCAGGTCCAGGGATCTGGCCCTGAACAGCACTGGTCACATGGCCCTGGAGTTGAAGCTTTGGGTTTGCAGCAAGATGCGGATGTGTGGGGTGCAGAGAGGGTTCTACCTCATGGGACAGTGCAGAACCTCAATAAGTGGTCCATGTATAGAGACGGGGAGCTGCTGGACCCCCACAGCCTTATGGGAGAGGGACATGTGGGGCATGAACAAGGGGAGTGGAATCTCAGCAGGGAGGGGGAGCCACAAGGGCACTGGTTTGACAAGGTAAAAAAAATCTTGAATTATATGACATCTCACATTTCAAGAAGGCACAATAGCAAAAGTTGTTGGGCACTATACTGTAAAAATGTTTTTTATGATGTAATCTTACTGCTGCAAGTGTAAGATTATGGTGAAAACCAGACACAGTTGCAGATTTTCAGTAGGGTATGAATAATCAAAGAGATCAGGTTATTCTAGTGTCTTAATCATATGTTAATGATGTTTAAAATAACTGAATGTATCATTACAATGTGATGGGCACAATGAATAAACAAGACAAAACACATTTCTTTGGTCAGAGGAGGGTCAAAATCAACATTAGAATAAAAAAGAGAAAGAATAAATATTTCCAAGTGAGTGAATGTGTGCATGTATTTATGCATGAAGAGCAGGGCTATGTATATGAATGTCTTCGTCTTTCAGTGTGTGTGTATGTATTTTAGATGTACTCAATCAGAAGCCTGCCCACCATGGCTCACCGGGAGCAACGTGAGGAAGATGGAGTGGAAGATATGACACAGCTAGAGTAAGTAGAAAGAGAAAATACTACTGCATATACAATGTGCTCAGTGGGATGCCTTGCAAACCAACAACTTGTTTTTGAAGCCTCAATGACATGATGGATTACAAGATTCTGGATGAGTTTTATAGAAGCTGGAAAGAGTATTGTTGTGGTGGTGGGACATGACTATGATCGAGGGGATGGGTAAAATGCTTTTTGAAGAAAAAGGCCAGTATTGAATCCAGCACAGTGCAAACATGCAAAAATGTTTCGGGTGGTTGAGTGATTTAAGAAATTCTGTAATATCCTTAAATATCTTTGTCTTATTGCTCTGTCTAGAGAGATGCATGAAGGGGCTGTTCTGCTGAACCTGAGGAGAAGGTTTGAGAGGGAACTTATTTATGTAAGTGTCTTTTTAAAGCTTGCATCCAGCAGTACAACCTACACACAACCATTATACCTTTGAAAATTTCTTGAACCTATAAATGTAAAGTCAGATTTGTTTGTTTTGAATTTGTGTGTTGATTTTACAAACTTATGTCTTCATCTCTCAGTTTCTCTTTTTTTAAACTTCCATTTCTTTCTCTTCTCTATCTCTTCATTCCTTGTTTTCTTTCAGACATACATAGGTAGTATTCTGGTTTCTGTGAACCCATATAAGATGTATAACATCTATGGGACAGACATGGTGCTGCTGTACAAGGGTCATGCTCTGGGAGAGCACCCTCCGTAAGTCATGCTCACTCTCATACTGTTATCATAAATTCATTTCAATTATCGTGAAATCAAGGGATAGCAAAGCTGGTTACAAACTGAAAGTTAGAAATGTCAGTACATCATATTTTAAATACAACAGAATAGATAATTTTGTTAATTGAGTTTCATCATCACCACAAATTAGTAATTATCATGTTCAATCCAAAAGCTCTTTGTTTGCTTTAACAACAAAAAAAAGATAAATTAAAGAAAAATCAAGAAAATAAAATAAGACAGATGATATTAAAGAAACGGAGAGGGGAAGGGAAAAATAAAAAAAAATCAAGGTGTAAAGGAAGCTGACAAGTAATAAGTAAAGAAATCAAGGAAGGAAAGAATTATGCAGGTAAATTACAATTAGTAAGGATGAGAGAATAAAAGAAAATAAATACAGAGGACAGAATGGAAAGGACAGGATGTAAAGAAATGAGGAAGAGTTTCAGTTAAGTCTGATGCAACTACTCCTTCTCCTTCAGGCATTTGTTTGCCATAGCAAACGCTGCTTATTCCAAAATGATGGATGCCAAACACAACCAGGTCATAATAATCAGGTAAGAGGCTGACATCAAAGTGCACATATTAAACATAGATTTCGAGTGGGTTTTCACTCTTTAAATTCTATTCATCACTTCATATGTGGCTGCAAATATTCCTTGCTGTTAATCATACATTACACCTGATATAGATTGATACATAGATGTTTTTTTACATGAAAATCTTGCACAGTGCATCAAGATATGTGCCTTTTGTATATCATTAGAAACGTTTCAAGGTTATGTAACAGCTTAAGCTCAGTGTACACAATGTCCATGAAGCTTCTTGAACAGTCAGGTTTCCATCTCCACTTGGATTAGTGTTTGTAAATTCATGAGTGTCTGTCTGTGGTTTACTGGCCAGCAAACTTAAGACTAAACCTTCCCTCACTCCTCTTGTGCTTCATCTATCTGTCACCTAGGCTCCTTGTTTCATTGTTAAAACTCATATATACTCAGAGATAGCAAACATATACAGTACCTACATTCAAATGTGAAATAATACACACATACACAGTACATCTACATGCTTGCACATGCTTGTGCTTTTAGAAATGACCAGAACCAATCATATGAAATACACGGACACGTCCACACATGCACACACTCACACACACCTGGAACACTCAAGCCGTATTCGGAAGGAGACACCTGTAAGGAAAGCCCAGTCAGGTCTGGGCCAGGAACAGATTATGTTGCGGAGTGCATATGTGTGGACCCTGTTTGTGTGTGTGTCAGTGAGTGCGTGTTAAGGGGTAACTGAGGTCTGGTGTACAGTGACCAATAATGGCCTGGATTTTAGCTAACCAGCCCGTGAGTTGAAACCTTATGCTGGAATGTGGTCAAGGTGCCAGTGTCCCTAAATACACACACACACACACCTCTGCCCCCCCTTTTGACTAAGCCCACATAATGATGGTATTTAGCATTAAGCTGTTGGCAGTGGTGCATGTGTGTGTGACCGTTTCAGGTGGTTTAACGGAAAAGTGGAATTGAGTCCTTACCTAATGCAAGATTAGCCTGGTCTCACATCACTTAGTAAATTAAAGCAAAGACTCTGCAAGCACATGTGTAGGAAGGTGAGAAGGATCAAATAATGGACTCTTAAGTGATTATTAAAAGCCGAGTGCAGTGGTGCCCAAACTGCGGATAATGTTCGCACTTTGGCCTTCGCAAGCTTCTACTTTGCTATCAAAGTAACTGGATTTTCCGCTACTTTATCTTTTAGCAAATAAGATTTTTTCAGCTCAGTATGCACATTGAAAAAAGTTTATCCTGCATTTTGGACTCAGGACCATGAAAGACTACTAATTTTGTCATGAGGGAATCCAAAAAAGTATGTCGAGACAGCTGCCTGCCATCGTTGTTTCAAATGTTGTTTTTTTTCTTTATTACAGTATTTGATCTGAATAAGGCACCAGCATAAACAGCTTGTCAGGTTCTAATTTCAAGATGTGACCAACCATCATTTGGAAGTTTTCTGTTCACTTTATTTTTAATAGTTAAAAAATAATGATAGTTAACTTAATGCTTATAACTGAACTCATCACTAGTGTCTGAAATGTTGTATGAAATTTCCTCTTTTGGCTGTTTGAACATAAAATTTTACTATACCAATAAAGGTTTCAAAACGTCACTGCCCTAATTTAGTGATTTTGAGTTGTTTTTTTTTTTTTATAAAAATCATCCCACTTTTTAAGTTAAAAAAAAACAAAAAAACAAATGAAAAGAAAACATGGTAAACCTATTGGATTGCTGAAAAATGCATTGTCACAGAGCCGTTTTTCTTAGCTCATGAACAGTTGATATTTTAGAAATACACGATTTTCATGCAAATATAAAAGCTGTGACCTCTTCAGGTCAGCAAAGGACTGTGACAAATCATTATATATACTGTATAAATCACTGAGCCATGTTGATGGGTGTTATCTCTGTCCAGTGAGTGTGTGTTACTGTGTTTCAGTGGGGAGAGCGGGTCTGGGAAAACAGAGGCCACCAAACTAGTCCTTCGCTACCTAGCAGCAATACATCACAAATGCAATCTTGCGCAACAGGTACACACACACATCTTGACACACACAAACTGCTGCCAGCAGATTTGGATACTTGCAAGCACTCACTCAAACACACACACCTGTCTTGAAGGATGACTAATGTCTCGGTGTTTCCTTTTTTCTATGTCTGTGTATCTCTGCCATCTCTCCTTGGGTGCAGATTGAGGTAGTCGGGTTCCCTGCATGACTTGTGCTTTACATTTTACAACTCATCTTCACATATGGCCATAAGAATAGCAGGTTGCTGTGTTTTGCTGTGGTGTGTGACAATATTCACTAGAGATGTTGTGTTTTCTTGTGAATCTCTTTTTTCTTAGACTTGCTTTAAACTATCTGACTGACCAGGAATAATGGTCTAATTTAGCTAATGTTTAATCTCAACTGATCATTAAATATTCTTTAATTTGACCATATTTGACACAGAAACAACTTGCATTTTAACATTTATGCTATGGACTGGTCTGCTTTAAAATGGTGGTACTGTCATAGCAATATAACAGCATACTGTATTTGTCACCCAGCAGATAGAGGTTGTTGATTTACTTTGTGTTTGAATGTCTGGTAGATACTTGAGGCAGCTCCTCTGCTGGAATCTTTTGGAAATGCCAAAACTGTACGGAACGATAATTCCAGTCGCTTCGGGAAATACATTGAAGTCTTTCTGGAGGAGTGAGTATGAAATAAATACACAAAGGTCTCAGTCTCTGTTCCCATCTCTCTCCATCTGTTCTGTAATCTAACTCTCATCTTGCTTTTGTGTTCTCTTTTCTCTTTCACTCACTGTCCAGTGGTGTGATTAGTGGTGCCATAACCTCTCAGTACCTACTGGAAAAGTCCCGCATCGTCTTCCAGGTGACACATGCAGACACATATGCAAGATGACACTTTGTATCTTATACTTTTCTGTACATGGACGTGTCGAGGTAAATGTGTGTTTCCCTTTCAGGCCAAAGATGAGAGGAACTATCATATCTTCTACGAGATGCTGGCAGGTCTTCCCTCGCAGCAGAAGCAGGCTTTCTATCTACAAGAGGCTGAGACCTACTATTACCTCAACCAGGTAGGAAGACCCAGTGCAGCATAATCGGGAAATTTTCCTCAGGGTGTTAATATTTGTGAGAAACATTGTTTTTGTTCATTCTCTCTCTCCATACAGGGAGGGGATTGTGGGATAACAGGAAAGAATGATGCAGAGGACTTCCTGCGTCTGCTTGCTGCCATGGAGATCCTCCACTTCACCCCTGAAGACCAGTCGGCCATCTTTAGACTTCTGTCTTCCATACT
Source organism: Thunnus thynnus (assembly GCF_963924715.1). Taxonomy (NCBI): domain Eukaryota; kingdom Metazoa; phylum Chordata; class Actinopteri; order Scombriformes; family Scombridae; genus Thunnus; species Thunnus thynnus. The sequence goes on from NC_089533.1 coordinate 20,790,318, forward strand.
GCACCTGGGCAATGTCTATTTTCAGAGATATGAGGTAATGCTTCCAAAGGTATCTTTCTTTATATCTTTTTAAAAAAATATATTTTCTCTTTTTAAAGAAATTTTCTCCATAAGCCTTCCACATGACATGCAGAGCATAATGCTTGTAGATTCACACTGCACTGTATCTGTACAGCACACCCTCTCTGCATCTTTCTTTGTTATTGATATTGGAGATCATTCAGGCAATTGAGATGCCACTGTACATATGTCATATACAGTATATATTTATAGAACATTTTTGGTGTATTTTGGTCATCATGTCATAAAACAGCTATGTTAAGGGACTTATATGAAAATAATGAACTAATGATGAGAGATGAACTAAACTTTACTGTGAAAATTAGTTCATAATGACCATGAACAGAAAAAAAGCATAAGCCTTACTTAATTAGAGCAGGATTATTCTTGGCACAACAATCAGTATTTTTTGTCTTTCTATTTCCCTGCTGCACTACAGGCTGATGGCCAGGAGGTGGCGTCAGTGGTGAGCGCTCAGGAGATCAGAGTGGTGGCAGAGCTGCTGCAGATCTCTCCAGAGGGACTACAGAAAGCCATCACCTACAAAGTCACGGTCAGTATCAAACTGTGTTTCATATGCATGTGTAATAATATTTCAGTAATAATATTTCAGTATCTATATGGACAACTCTTCCTGTAAGATTAGCCTAAAACGCCTATCCAAGTAAATTGAAAGCTGTTCTTGAACCATTTGGACTACACACATGGTTTTGGTCTCTTTTGAAAGGTAACACTCAAGTTTTTTCCCCAACAGTCAGAATCACTGTAAGTGCTACTGGCATTGGGTAATAAGAGAAGTTTGAACACACTGAAGTTTTTTATTTTCGCCTGAATATTTTTTTGCAAACAGATGCCTGCAGATGACTATAGCTGGGACTTATTAGCTGGAAAACACAGAACACAATGGGACCAAAGTATGAAGACTCAGATTTGATAACCATAGGAAAAGGAATATTTTACATGTTTTTCTAAGGGTATATTTAGGAGTTTTCCAAACTAGGCCATTTGGAGACTCCAAAGGACCCTTGGGGACCGTGGTCACATACCTAAGATAAAAAGGCTACTAGTCTTGAACTCTCGAACGCACAGTCATTATTTTGGGCTTTATAGCTGGATAGAGGACGAAAATGGGCATACATCACTTCCCTATTGTCAGAACGACCAGCAGCTGTGTTGGATTTTGCACATCCAACAATTTAAAAAAACCCAGCAACACCCAGTTTACGATTTCCTTTGCTTCCCCAAAGAGCAAAGGACAGTAAAAAGGAGATCTGTGGCTTCAGGCCATCTGCAGAGATTATGAGAATGGTAAACTGTGGGATACATCTGTGGCAAACACGTCATCACAGTTAAAGTCAAAAGTTATAATGTTAAAAGTCAAAGTAGTGAACGTTGATGCTGCATTGAAAGTGAAACAAAAATCTGATATTACAGAGAACATTAAAGAACAACTTACAACTAAGGAATAATAACTCAAGGTTTGTTTGCAGGAGAAATGCGGCTTTAGAATATGAACATAAGGCAACTGGCAATCCTTCTTAGACATGAAAAAAAAAATTCCAAGTATTTGGTCAATAAAGTGACTTGAGTTATGAACTTAGATGAATAGGTAATTAGGGGAAATACACTTGCTGACCTGCCTGACCTCTGACCTGCTTGCTCTGTGGCCATACTGCTGCTCTCGCCTCCCTGTCAGCCAGTAGGATGTGCTCTGCAAAGCTTACATTCAGCTCCTTGCACACTGCAGAGCCCTTGATCAGACACCAGAGCTCATCTCTGAAGTGTCTCATGGTGAACTGCATGACGACATGCCAATGTCTGCCTTCCTCCTTTATGGCCAGCTGATGTACTGAGTCAACAATGCTGTCGAATTTGTCAGTCAGTGACACCTTCTCTCTTGTGTTTTCATTTTCTTGCTCCTTGCGCCCACGCAGTTTGAAATTCCAGTGGTGTTTGTAACACTCAAGCTGCAGGACTCTCTCAGACTGGCATTCTCTGTCTCGATTTTTGTAACCTCTTTTTCCAAAGTAACAGTTTAACTCACAGTCTTTTATTTCTTCAGTGTTTAACTCCACACTTTTGGCCACTTCTGCAATCATGACAGTGTTGTGCTTCGTTTGCACATTAAGCTCTTGTATCATAGCAGGGAGGCTGTTGGATTATTAAAGTGCATGCAGAAACAAAAAATAATTTCTCTTACTCTATGAAAAGAGGATACATATTTAAACCTCAAAAAAACAAACTTGTTGGAATTCTAGTTTATTCTACCAGTGTCCAAGGGCCAGATACTATTCACTTACCAAGGCAGAGGTGCATGAAGCATTATAGTGAATAATCTACTGAGGACACATAGTGATTCTTATTGGTAGAGAGGATTAGCCAAGAGCCTGATATCCTGAAAACCTTTGTTATATGGTACGCTTAGCTAGAAAAGGTCCTCCACCAGAGGGAGTCAGGAGCACAGGACAACCACACAAGTAGATCAGTGACAGTAGCTTTGCCTCGTTCTTTTCTTTCATTATTTCACTGTGTGTGGGATGAACAGGTGTGTATCCTTTGTGTAGAGGTAAACAGTGAATATGTGAGAGAGACATTGGCATACTGCCATGTTACCTCCCTGTCAGCATTCAGTCAACTCAACTTGAGTGACTGACAGAATAACAAATAAATAATATATCCCTTGACTTAAGTAGCAGCAAAGTCTAACCCATCAAGAACTAACTATTTCAGTAGGAAATGAAAGTGGGAAAGAACAGGAAACCATGCACAGCTAAAACCTAAAAACTTAAGGTTGTTGCTTACCCACTGTCATATAAAATAAAGCTGAATACTTGATTTTTTCTTTAAAATGTATAAATCAGTGGTTGATAAGTGCTCTTGGAGCCAAGTCAAGTCAATTTAACAAATATCACAAATCACAAATATGCCTCAAGGAGCTTTACAATCTGTACAGCATTCGACATCCTCTGTACTTAGACACTCGAGCAAATTATTTATTACGAACCTTAATGCCGGTGCATCCAAAAGTTGGTGGCAGAAACAATAATAAACACCTATTTTATGATACGATTCTCAGCCTGAGTTTTGTATTGTTGATTTTCACATCCTTTAAAGTCATAATCAATAATATCAAGCATTGACTGCAGTTTCATCCACCTTGACACCTCTTTCAATCTACCTTACACATCACTCTGTCTTTGGGTCTCAGATTTCATTTACCAGTTTCCGTATGTGTCAAGTGTCTATCTTCTTCTGACCTCTTGCTATACCCTCATTCATTCATTCATTATGTTTTGAAACACAAATCTCAAATCAAATCTGACCTCATTTAGAGCAAAGCTGCTGGCCTGATTCTGTTTCCATGTGTGTCTGAGTGTAACTCAATCACCTCATAAAACAAAACAGTTTCACATTGATTGACTCTATAAGTCAGCATTGATTAGTATGGCCTATCACTTACACCAGATCTGTAACACACAAACAAGCATGAAAGTAAATACTTACACACAGTCACACACATCCCATAGACATAAGTACATACACACACTATTTACACATGAACACTATTGTAGTTTGCAGAGTAATGCTTCTGGCATCTCTTGAGTTCTTGTGTTCACAGCCTGTCACATTTATTTTCTATAAATAGCCACACACAGCAGAAGTGACACTTGTAATATCTTGAGGGATGCTTAAAGGAAAAGCAGAATTCACAGATTAATACTGTACAGATACTCACAATTTGTCTCACATCTTAGGAACTCATTTGAAAACAGCAGCTTTTGTATATAACTGGCCTCACTGGATTTTGTTTCCGCTATTAAATCAGCTGAAGACATGACACTCACATTAAAAAATCTTTAAGGACACATGAATAAAATGAATTGCTGCATTGTACTCCTTTGATTCAGGCAGAGTTTTCTGATGGTATTCATATTCATTGTTAACAGGATGGTTATCTAAAGCAGGACTTCAACCAGATTTAGTCTCCTTGAGAAAAAAAAGACACCTAAACCATACCAGCTCTAGGCATGCAAGCAAAATAGGGACTATCCCTTGGGAATGGGTCATAAAATCAATCAATCAATCATAAAAACAATGCAGTGAATGAATTGACTATGTTTTCAACCAAATAAGTGTTGTAGTTTTACGCCCACTGTATTTTCCTGGTTGCTTAATTTACATCAGCAGCTGACAAAGTAGAAATCCTGGAAAGTGGGGAAAAAAATCTTTCAGTTACCCAAACTCTCCTCTTGATAATCCTTTTTCAAACTATATTCTCTCCTATCCCAGTCTGATTGAGCAACATCTTGTTTTACAGTCTGTTTTAAAAGAAGAGCAGAAGGAACAGATCCACTTGAGATGAGATAGAGAGAGAGAAACAGGAAGAATGAACTTAAAGTACATCTAATCATGGCACAACTTGTGTCATCCACGTACATATGCTCTACGCAAAGAGTCTTTTGTTTAATTGAATTTCTAATCACAAAGGTGGTTCCTATATGTAACAGGAGAGGAGTCAGCCTTGCCCAGTCATTTCCTTTGGCTGGATTAGGTGTGTGTGTGTTTTTTTTGTGCGTGTGCGTGTCTGTGTAAGTGTGTGCATGAGTGAAGTGCATTTATGCAAGATAAGGTCTCAAGTCTCAAAGCATTCTTTATCTGATTGGAAGTAAGTCCCAGACAGTAAGAGAGTAAAGCAGAAAGTTATGAAGGAAGCAGAGGAGAAGCAAGCGAGGTAGAGTGGAAATGTAGAGTGGAGTGAAGCAGATGAGAGAAAGTGGGGTGAAGACAAAATAAACTAAGCTGCATGTTGATGTTTGCCACTTTAGTGTAGTGTGTACATTTAATAATCAAGCCCCTAACCCTATGTCTAGTTTAGCTAAACAAGACTACTTTAATCCCTTTACAGGTTTAATTGGGCTGTAACAAAATATGTGGCAATCAGCTCTGCTTGCAGCACACAGGACCTAACATACTGTACCTGAGCTGTGGTGTCAGGCTGCAAGGATAAAATAATCCTCAAGGATGCATTTTTGATGCATTAGACATTTTATTTGTCCATAATGTGAGGATAATAATCAGGCTGCAAAACTCTACTATTTACTATTTATACTAGCAGTATGCTTTGACAAATAAACTTACAAAAGGCTTTAAAGGTCAAAGAGCTTCTTTACAAAATCCCTATATAAAAAGCAAAAAATACAGCATTTAAAGAACCTGCACACCCACACAGGTGTTTTCAATCACTCTGGCTGATTAGACTGTTGGAGTGAGATGATGCTATATCCAGGGAATCACATTTATGTCACCAAACTCAAGCCTTTTTTTCAGAAGTCACAATAAGAAACGCACATGTGTAAATAATAAAATGAATGATGGCTGAATTTCATGTAACTGCTTTAGTTTCAGAGTCCTGGTATTGTACATGCTGGCTCCCTGTCTCAATGTCGTGACTTACTGGGGCACTTAAATATAATGGAGCCATCGTTAATGTGATCACTAACACCTGTGAAGGGGCTGTCAATCAAGCTCAGTCTGCACACATACAGTCATAATCAGGCAACATAAGTGAAAACACCTTGGGTGTAGTATGGGGGTTTAAATATTAAAATTTAAACATTAAGCAATAAAAAATGTTACTGAAATTGTTCACCCAGTTCGCTCCTCTACATCCAATGTGTTGCATAAATGACTGCTGTGTTGCTAAACCCTCCTATCTTCTTCACAGGAGACAATGAGGGACAAGATCTACACCCCACTGACTGTGGAAAGTGCTGTAGATGCCAGGTGACTAGACAGTTACATACCCAACATGTATGAAAAATATTTATTTTTCCTCCAGTTGTATGGCTCATATAATACCATGGAAACTTGAAAGGAAAATACTGCTGAATGAGACATTTTGTTCCCATTAAAAGTATTTGTTTTTTGGTAAACTGACATGACATTCTGTGTGCCTGTTTCCATAAAAATACTTTCCCTGATTCCTAATCTGTGATGACAGTCCGATTCATATTTAACCAGAAAATATGCATGAGTTCTTCCATCCAATATTTCTGTCCCACACTCTGTCTGTCTTTTACACACTAATCTTTCTCTCCTCCAGAGATGCTGTTGCCAAGATCCTGTATTCGCTGCTCTTCCACTGGTTAACAGAGAGGATCAACGCTCAGGTGTACCCTCGCCAACACACTCTCTCCATCTCCATCCTGGACATTTACGGATTTGAGGTAAATTGGCTTTCTCATGTGTTTGTCCTCCTCCGACACAGACAGAGCATCTTATCACCTTTCAGTCACTTTCTTGTGTTACATGATAGAGAGACAGACTCCAGAATAATCACTCTTTAGTCGTGTAGATGAGACATTGAGAATCACCAGCCACGTGTGTGTGTCTGTGTGTGTGTGTGTGTGGGAACAACAGGATCTGGCCTTCAACAGCTTTGAGCAGCTTTGCATTAATTATGCAAACGAGTACCTGCAGTTCTTCTTCAACAGGATCGTATTCAGGGAAGAACAGGTGAGTCGACGTGCACACACCTGCAGGGACACTCAATAACTCACATACACACATACGCACTCCTCACATTGTATTGTATGTGATGATCTACGTGCAGGAGGAGTACAGCAGGGAACAGATTCCCTGGCAGGACATCCCATTCAGTGACAACCAGCCCTGCATCGACCTCATCGCCTCTAAGCCTCATGGGATACTGAGGATTCTGGACGACCAGAGCTGTTTCCCACAGGTGGAGGACGGGAGAGAGGAAACTTAAACATGAACATACTTGCATATATGTCATACAGACAGATTCAATTATTGCACATGTCATTTAGAGTCTGCTGATTTGTTGCTAGGCGACGGACCACACTTTCCTCCAAAAGTGTCACTATCACCATGGTAACAACCCACTGTATCTAAAGCCAAAGATGCCCCTCCCAGAGTTCACCATCAAGCACTTTGCTGGCCGGGTCACCTATCAGGTACACAGCTTCTCATTGGATCATCTCAGTTGACAAAACCTGCTACTGGCCAGCCAGTTGGCAATAAAATGGATTTGATTGGTTGGCATCCATATTTGTCTTTGATAGCATTGTATCTGTACAAAGAGTTTTGGATGTTTTAAAAAAAAAAACATTGATTAAAAGGGGTGAAGAGTGTGTGAAACTTTTGATCTACACAAGCTAATCAACCTCATAAAACCTGCTGGAAGAGAGGGAATCCTACACTGATCTCTGACAGGTTTTCCAATAATTTGTGATGTCATCGATTCAGGTTCACAAGTTCCTCGATAAAAACTACGACCAGGTCCGACAGGATGTCCTGGACCTGTTCGTTCAGAGCAAGAACAAGGTGAGAGGAGAGGAGCATCTTCATGTCAACATATGAATGAATGGTCATGTTACTCCTAAAGTCCTAATAACATAAACCACCGTGGTAAAATGTGTGAGTGTTGTGTGTGAACATATGTGTTTTATTTGTGTGCGTCCAGATGGTGTCAAACCTCTTCATGGTTCACGCAGAGCTCATGGGTCAGCAGAAAGGAGGTCACATGAGGAAAAGCAGCACAGTCACCAGAAAATACCAAGCTCCCACCGTCAGCAACAAGTTCCAACAGTCTCTGCTCGAACTAGTGGAGAAGATGGAGAGGTAAAATAGAGAGAAATGGAGATATTTACTTTTAGAAAATAATTAATAGCACACAATTGCTGTCCGCAAACTAGCACAATTTCTTTGAACAATTTCCTTACATTAATGCAAATTAGTTGCATCAAAATAAAGAAAATAAGCTGGCATTATTGCTCACTTGGTTTACTTTTATTCTTCCATTTCAGGTGCAACCCTATTTTTGTTCGCTGCATTAAGCCAAATAATATGAAGGTATCTTTTTTAAACATTCTGTGTTTCTGACACTGATCATTTGCACGCATAATGTTTTTTGAGCATACTTCTATGTGCATGTATACATCTGTGTTTTAGCAACCAGGTGTGTTTGAGGACGACCTGGTCAGCAGCCAGCTGCGACACTCTGGTGTCCTGGAGACCATCAGGATCCGCAGAGAGGGATATCCTGTCAGAATGCCATTCTACGTCTTCCTGTTCAGGTAACACGCATACAATTTTTAATCAGCGGGTGGCGGTAAGCAATTTTGGTGCCTCTTTTAAGCAATAAAAAGTATCCCATGCATGTGAATGTGTCATCCTCAGGTATAAGTCCCTAGTGGGGATTCGAGAGCTTCCAGATGCAAATGGAGAAAACTGTGTGATAATGCTCAGTAAACTGTGTCCTCTCACACCAGGAGCCTACCATGTTGGCGTCACAAAGGTGAGGTTTAATTTATGCTGTATGTGCATTTTTAAAATTTTTTTAATGATGCATATACTGTATATGAATGTGACACGTGTGTGTGTTTGTGTGACTGTCAGTTGTTTCTGAAGGAGGACATCTACCAGTTGTTGGAGTGCAAACGGGAGCGTTGCCGTGATCTGGCCGCTCTCACCCTGCAGCGTTACACCCGCATGTTCTTCGTCAGGAAACGCTTTGTGGCCTTTCGCAAAAAGATCATCGGGCTGCAGGCGCAGTGCCGAGGCTTCCTCACAAGGTGCATCATCAGCTTCTTTGGTTATCTTACAGTTTCATAACAGATGAACTGATTTATATTGTTATAAGCATTAAAAATAAATGACTGTACCTGTAAGACAGATAAAAATACAGTACTTCAGTCACTTTTACTATGTTAAATATACACCGTAGCAGTGAGAAAGACACCAGTAGGGATCTTAAAATCTTAGTAAATATTACGTTACTCTTTTTAAGGACAGTGTGTAACTCAACTACAGTGTTAAAAACAGGTGTTGTAAAGCAAATATGGATTGTGCCTTAAGGAGAATGATCCCTGGAAACAGTCTTATACCCAAAATGTAAATTCCTGTTTATTAGAATAAAACTTATTTAGAAACTATGAATTTTAATCCTAACTAATAACACTGCTAGTCTTTTGTGACTTCTATAACAAAAAATTTGTTGCTTGGTTATAAAGTTTGTTTGGTTTCTTAGGAAATTGGATCAACACAAATCTTGAAGTTAGGTATAAGACATGTGTTGACAGTGAGAAAATTAAATTTCCATTCTGACGTCTAGGAAGCGCTATGTGAAAATGAGGGAGAGTCTGGTTCGGTTCCGCTCCCTCGTCCACATGTACGTCAGCCGCAAGCGATACATCAAGGTACATGAAGTCTGCTTCAAAACATAATATTTTCTTTCCTATTGAGGGGACGCAACTTGATGACAGTCCTGTGAATCACTCATACGTGTGCTGTCTGATAACATCTGTAAATAGTTTAGCATAAATTGCACATTTTAGACTTGTTCCAGTTTTGTGCTTTTGCATCTACTTGTCCTGGATTGAACTGCAAATATTCAGTGTGTGATTTTTGTGATCTGTTTTGTGATCAGATGAAGTTTGAAGCCCGGAGGAAAGCTGAAGAGGAGAGGAGGAAGAGAGAGATGGTAAGATGGAAGTTTTGAATTTCTTGTGTCTCTTACACTGTTCCCTTTTTTATATTTTTTTTTTTACAAAAATCAGTTTTAAGATTGTTCCAAATCCACTGTCAGTTTGCAGATTAATTAAAACCGGTAACTCTTTCAGGAGCTGACCAAGAGGGAGGTGGTGAATGTCACACACTTGGTGATCCCTGCAGAGCTGGGTGCTTTACTGCAGACAGCAGGAGGTCTGTAGATGTCTGTCTGTCTGTCTGTCTGTTTGTCTCTCTTGCCCATTAGTGCTCATCACATGATGTACATACATATTATTCATCAGCCAAATGATGTTCAGTTCTATGAATGTGTCTCATCTCATCAGCACTGACAGTGTCAACTCAAGAAATGATTTGAGTAGTCAAGACAGAGTGAGACCTGAGCGGCTTTTTAGTTAATAAATAAACCATACAGTGAAAAATAACGACCCTAATGGCATTTAAAAAAGGACTTTGAAACAACTTCATGTCATAAATAACATCTCTAGTCAGCTCACCAATAGAAAGTAATACAGTATATGTTCATATATATTTCTAGTTGATTAACTTCAGTTTTTGGTAGTTTTCATGCTCCTGTTTGTTTGTGTGTTGACCTTCATGTCTCTCTCTCTCTGCAGTCAGGAGGGAGCTGCACTCAGACTGCTTGGCTCTGCTTCAGGCTCCACATATCCAGGAGTCCTCCTCATATCAACTCACTCTGCCTCTGGACATCAACAACTACCCGTTCTACCGCTTTGTACAGATCTACTTCAGGGTGAGATGTATATCACTATACTTACAGTGTTACAGCTAGCGTCATGTGGAACGTACTGTATATTTTCCTTTTAAACTGCCTTGTGGGTGTTAAACTGTCCTGTAAAAAATGTTACATATCCACTGAGGTCACTACCAGAGTGGAACTGATGAATTAGGACACAAATATCTCTTATTGATAAATGGCAGCACTAGCAGCACTAACATGGATCAGATACAGCAGTTTCATGTTGGTGTTATTGTTGGACTTGGACTATTCTTGCTGCACAGTAGCCTAATGTTGTTTTTTTCCTGAAACTGATGCAATGCCAGACTGTAAAACTCTAGCCAAAGTCATTAAAGCATGCAGCCTAGTCCAAGAGGTGGTGATGTATATCTACTGAGAGTTTATTCTGACTCTGCTGGTATGCTAGTCCTACATGACACCAGGCAAGAAACATGAAGCCATTTAAATTTTACTTCAAAGGATCTTTATGGATTTCCTGCATCATATACAACAAAATTACCTTTTTTGGTAAGAAGTGAGTGAGGCCTGTTCCCCTGCACTAGCCCTACCTCACTCTTGTATTAAAGCAACTTGAAGTGGATTTGTTTCTAAAATCATGTAATATTCATGTGAGATATGTAGATTTTAGTCTGCTTCCTAAAAACACTGTAAATCTTTCATCATTGTAGGAACCAAAGTTTGGGATGTTGATGGCCCCTCTGGAGTCACCTCTGACCCGTGTAGAAGAAGACCTGAGAGAGGAGGCGCTGGAGCTTTTCATCATGGTAAGATGACCTCATATAAACTCTTTTCTTAAACTTCATTGACTCATGGATCTGGAATTCATATTCTTCCACCACTGCGCTACAGTACTTTACAATAATACAGATTTACACACCAGGGACAGTCTCCAGTGGCTTGCTTGCTTCTGCTGCCCAGATTTATCATCCAGCCCCGTGTTCGGTATCTTTGTTGTTGAAAGAAATAAAACAACCATCCTCCATTGAAATAACACTGCTATTCTTTTACCAACTAATAGAAAAGAAATTAAACATGAAATCAGTACACATTGTGACATCGCGTAGCGGGAAGGACATTAAAAATGTATCTTAATAGCATTTCCCTCTTGTCATTGCCAAATATAAATCACAACAAGGCAGAAATACACACAAACAATAATATAAAACACCCTATGAGCCAATAAGATATCACACAATCTAACAAGAGTTAGTCATGATGGTTTTTGCCTTCATTCTGATTTCTTCAGGTACTACGATTCATGGGGGACCCTCACCTGAACGGGGCGCAGGAAAACATGTTTGGGAATTACATCATCCAAAGGGGCCTGTTGTCTCCGGGGTTACGGGATGAGATCCTGGCTCAGGTTGTCAACCAGGTGTGGAGGAACATGAACGCTGACAACGCCGAGAGAGGCTGGCTGCTGCTGCTGGCGTGTGTCTGCAGCTTCTCCCCATCGCCCAAGATGGACAAATATCTGCTGAAGTAAGAAATCACTTCTTACACACGAGTACAGAATCATACTGATGAGAATCTTCACACGCAAGAACATGCAAATGGGGGTTAGATAGTAACTTAAAATTTTCTTTTTTAAAATTGAAAATCAATTTAAAAGAAATATAAACAGAACAAAACAAAATTTATGGAAACCTCCTCAACTTTGAAAATGAATGAAAATGATCAAATTACATTACATGATTTAGGTAATCCCTTTAAACATGGTACTAGATACAATTTGGTAACATGATTAATAACTGTAATGATAAACATAAACAAAAAGTGGTTGGGGACAGGTTTAGATCAATAGAAAAAAAAAATTGTCGTTTCCTCTCCAGGTTTGTTTCTGACCACGCCCCCGCTGGTTGCCAGGCGCTGCTTCAACACAGACTCATCCAAGCCAATCAGAAGACACAGATAGGCTCAAGCTCCGCCCCTGAGACTGCACGCACCTATCCACTGTCACTGCTGGAGTGGACAGTCAATAGGAAAAAAGCTAACATGGTGTTGCATGTGCACTGTTTTGACGGTAAGCTTTTTTTTAACAAGACGAACAGGACAATGATGTCACACCAGGTTAAACTGCTCACTATGAAAACTACAACAAATCAAAAGCAATCACAGCAAAAATCTTCCAAAATGTACTTTTCTTTCATATCTCACACTTTATTTCAAATGAGCACAAAAAAACAAGTTCAAGTGAACACAGCACTCAAAGAAAAGCAAGGAGTGCTGCGTGTCAGGTACTGTTGGCATCACTTTTATTGAGTGGGATCAATTACAGTCCCTGATCATTGATTATTCATTGCCAGTCAGGATCAGGTGATGGAACTTCAGGGCTCTCTGTGTGTGAGTTGCGCAATTTCATGCATTTTGCCCTTTAACACTCAACATTTGATGTGATTTCAAAATCACAATGGAAATAAACAAGTGAAGATGTTTGTTGATCTTATTGGTTCATCTCTGTCTGTAGGAGGGTCATTCCTGTGTCCCGTCCATTCATGGACCAGCGGAGAGGATTTAGCAGGAGACATCCTTCGCCACAGGTGCTAATATGATTGTGATATGGTTCTTTTTCAGCTCAAGGTTTTGCTCAGATACTTCTGTGTAGTGGTATGTCCAATTTTTGTTTATTCAATTTCTGTACTGTATTGTACAGTACAGAAAGCCTTGAGTATACTATGAACAGGTATAGGCTAGTATTTGAAGTGTGTGGTCTTGTAGGGGAGTGTCTGACTGGTGGAGGGGGAGCTCAGTTCTGATGAAGGAGCACGGCCAGTGGGTGGAGTTAGCGGGTCACGACTATGTGATGGACCTGATTGCCGACCTGGAGCTTCCGACTGACTTCCCGAAGCAGAAGAGCTACTTCGTCATCAGCACCAACAATCCTGCTAGAGTCCGAGCTAATGCCAGCCTGTCAGTATAGAATGGCACACACACTGTCACCACGTCCATTACAGTACACGCATAAATAAATATTAGAAATGTAGATATTACATTTCATATAATTACAAAATAGACGATTCTTCTTTCCTCTGTCAGTGCTTTGTTTGGCAGTGGATTTGACTCAGATGAGGAGCTTCCTCCTTCCTTTCCTCTCAGCAGCAGCAGCAGACCAGCCTACAGTCTACCTGACTCTGATGGTTACTACAGCCATGGTACACACACACACACACACACACACGCACACACACACACACACACACACACACACAAATATGTCCTCCAATTTACTATTTTATATACAGTGCCAGTCAAAAGTAAAGTTTGGACACACTTTCTCATTCAAGAGAATGTGAGAGTTTCCAACCTTTTGACTGGTACTGTGTGTGTTCATAGGAATATGCAGACGTCATACTGTAGGTTTATTGTAATGTAATAATTTGTTAGTTTTTTATGACAATTTCTTTCAATTTTTGATATGGGCAGCAGAAATGTATAAAATGATAAAAAAAAAATTGAAAACAATTATTATTATATTATATTATAATTGATTTAAAATGAAGGAAAAATAATGGAAATCCACTGGCCAAAATGTGTGTGAACCCTTCAATATGTAATAATTTGTTCTATCAGGAATATATGGTAGTATGGTCCCTCTTCATTACCCAATTTTTACCCCATTATTAGACTATATCTGATTATCTGCAGACAATATCCTGATGCAAAACCAGAAAAGCTAATCTGGTATTATTTCAGTTAGATAATTATTATTTCTGGTTAGTAAAAGCACTGAACATTAGGTGCAACAGCATGTTTGAAGCCACTCAGCTTTCTGTCTGTGTCCAGTAGAGTCAGATGCATTCAGTGACGGTCAGACACAGAGAGGAATGGATCGCTACCTGGACAGTCTGTTTGACCCTGTGTTGTCAGACAGCAGCATAGTGAGTATTGACACTGATCTACAGTAAACAACACATTTCAACTATACTTTCCTTTTTTTTGTTTTGGAAATACATAATTGATGATTTGATAATTGATTAAAGTTTTAAAGATTTAAGTCATTTATGTAGTAAAGACGACAAACACTGACTGGTCCCAGCTTGACAGATGTGAACATTTGCTGTTTTTCTCAGTTTCATATCATTTCAAATTTGGGTTTTGGACTATTGGTCAGACAAACAAGCCATTTGAAGATGTCACCTTCAGCTCTGGGAACATTTGATTGACCATTTTTCACATTTTCTGAATTAATGGAAAAAAATCTCATTAGCTGCAGTCAGGTCTTGCTCCCTCTCTACCTCATCTGTTATCTGAGTGTGAACGGAGGGGAGTATTGATGGACGGATTGAACATGTGATCCATGGCTTCTGTTTGTGTATGAATGGGGTAGACATGATCGCCCGGCAGGAGGGATGATTAGGTTACCGAGCAATCTACCGTATTTGACTGTAACAGCAGGCAGCATGCATGCACAGCTCTCTGGGGATTTTGCTAATCAGTAAAAGAAAAAAAGGCAAAAGGTTCTGTCATTGGGAGGAAGTGGGGAGAGCGTACAACCCATGCAGGTATGTTCAGGGCTTTGACCAAGAGTTCTGAAAGACACTAAAACAATGTAATATCTATAATTGGTATTTTGTGAGCATTGGCTGCAAAAAATAGTGTCCTTTAAGATTTTTTTTTCAGTGTCTTTGGTTTTTACATCTGCTGTCAAGTCAGTGTGGGAGATACAATGATATCCTTTATCTTGTTTCTCTTTGATGAAGTTTAAGTTTCTGCAAGGGGCACTTTATTCTTTGACTTGTCGCTGATCATGTTGCTATTTGCATATTGAGCTGCTGCTCTTTGCAATGTAAAAAGCATTTCCCAAGGAAAAGAGCTATTTGGTTTTGTTATGTTGGGACAATGAGGTCTATTATGCTGCAGAAAATGTTGCAGATTATTGTTTTGTGTTATGAGTTTGTGCCATTTATATGTTTTCATGTATGTATGTATGTGTGTGTGTGTGTGTGTGTGTGTGTGTGTTGGAGCATCTCCTCCAGTGCGTACGGTACTTCCTGGGGAGTATTTAGTTCCTACAGCTTTACTGACTCACTCAGAGAGGGTCTGAACCAACCAATACAATACACTCCCTCTCTCTTCTTCCTTTACTCTCTCTCTCTCTCTTTCTTATACGTACACTTTTTGTCCCACTCTTCATGTCTGTCAAACTCCACTTTCTCAACATCTATAACCATCCTTTCCCCTCTGCTGAATCTCCGTTACCTGCTTGTCTCTGCCCATCAGGACATGGAAAAGACTGGAAGTTTGTCAGCGAGGATGAAGGGAGGAGGAGGTATAGGTATCACAGGAGGAGGAGGAGGAGGAGGAGGAGAGGGGGAGAGTTATTCGGCTCCCAGTCGGCCTTATCCACCAGGAATACACCCTGGAGGTAAAACATCTGTGTGTTTCCTGTTTAGTTATGTTTGATCTTGGAGCAGTTCGTTAGTGTCCGTTAGTGTTTCCCTGGATTTGTATTTTTGCCATTCATGTCTTTCCCCTGTGTTCAACCGCAGGCTGTTGCAGACTCAAATATTTGCACTTGACCCTTTATTTTATCTTTCTTTTTTTTTTTCTCTACTTTTCATCTGCAGCCCTTCTGTTGTCACGCCATCCATCCATCTATTCATCCTCTGTCAAACTCTTTCTCTCCACACTAACATCAATTATTCAGCTTCTTCTAAGTGGGTCTTAAATCGTCTGCGTTAGTGTCAGGTTGATAAATTGTTTTGCCTCCTTTCTCACAGCAGAGCTTCCGCTGAACCTTCACCTATCAAGTCAACAGCAAAAATGAACAAGCTAATAGAGAGACAAGTACAGAAATGAAAACTAATCATGTAATGCAGTTTCCAAATGCTTTAAAGGTTTCAAAACAGCTGATAAAGTCATCAGCAAAAGTAATTCAGCCATCATAAAAAAGGTGAAAAATGATTTTAAACAAAAAACAAAAGATCATTATCAATATGAATATGATTGTAATTATTTCCACATTGTGTCAGGGTGAAGGGTAACGTGTCTGTGTGAGTCTGAACATGACTGAAGTGTAAAGGTTCAGCAGTATGGTTCACCAACCTTAATCTGCCGCTTAGAGGCTGTAATGAGCAGCCTGACCTCATAGATAATGCATAGACCGCCATTCACTGTAACCACAGATGTCTCCTTTACCCTTCGTCTATAGGCACCTGTCACTCTCATTCTCTTTCTCTCGGTAAATGTTCTTTGTCTTGTTCTTTTCTTAATCAAGCACACTCACGCTGTCACTCAGTGTCTGTGTTCATTTTGTTACTGCTGTTTTGTTTGCATGTGTAAAGGTAAAGGTTTACATGTGACAGATGTATCACGTTCCAAACATCTGAAAATATTTATTAGCTATCTCTCTCTCTTTTTTTCACCAGTGGAGCAATAATTTTCTCCTGCCCCTTTTACTGTCTGTTCTTCACTCTGTCTTTGGGAAATCTGAGTGTTTTCAAGGTTCTCAATGTGCAGGTGTCAAGTTTTATGTCGCCCCTCATACCACAGACAGTCTTCTATAGAGTTACTAATCCATACTGGACAATGTGCAGTGGAGAGAGCAACAGCAGTGATGAGTGACAGGAAGAAAAAGGGATGAAGGAAAGGCTGCCTAAACTTTATTTCTATGCACACTATGCACCTGTGCATATTGTGTACAAATGAGTGTGTGAGTAGAAATGCTTCAAACTATATAATGAAGTTGTAGTGAAGTGTGTAGTAAAAATGGCGACACGGCCGTCCGAAGGCTACTACACAGTTTTCTCAGTCAATTTTAGAGAGTTTCATCAGGTATGGTATTGATATAGCATGGTATGGTAACCCTTTACCTGATTCTTCAAGTGCATTTTATAAGTGTGTGTGTGTGCGTGTGTGCTTATTTGAAAAACATTGTTTTATGTATTGGATGTGATATATAATATGATTAAATTGATTTCAAATGTATAACAGGTTGCAGTGGCATTTAGTCATGTCTCTACTTCTTGGGGTCATGAGGAACCATCATGTTATTTGTAGTATGTCTGGCCATTTCCTTTTCTTTTTTCATTATAAGGCCACTCCTAATCCTAGTATATCAGTTTAATACTAATCTCATTTACAGCTGTTATGTAGCAAACTAACATATTGAGGGAAACAAATGTGCACATCAAAAATAAATCCTTAAAAATGTTCTCATCATATTTCTATTTACCAGTGAGCAGCAATTATTTAATAATTAATATATCTGTTGTAGGATTGTGTTTGGAGACTGTGTCACTCTCGTACAGTGAAGTGTTGATTGGCTTGTCAGGTCTTGTCTGTCCTGGATGACAAAACCAATTAAATCCATTTAAAACAGAGACAGAGACGTGGAGGCGACACTGTTCCTAACTCTTACCCTGTTCCCTGCCTGCTGCTCCTCAAGCTGTGCCAGTGCTTCCAGTAGCAGGAGGAATGATGCCACCCATACCTGCCATGCCAATCCCCTCCCACCATCATCACCATGAACAGCAACAGCAACAACAGCAGCAGCAGCAACAACAACAACAGCAGCAGCCACAACAGTACCACCAGTACCACCAGTACAACCAGCCCCAACACCCCTACCAACAGGCTTCTTCCACCACCACTCCTGCCACACGTGTTGCACCCAACCCGTCATCCACTCACGCACCCTCTGCTGCCCCCGCTACTGTTACAGATGCTGATGTAGCATCCCATGTCACTGGTGTCCCCAGTTTACCCGGGGTGCCCTCGCTCCCTGCCACGACTATGGTTCCAGGCTTGCCTGTGATGACAGGTGTGCCAGGTACAAAAATCACATCTGAGTTAGGTTTTTACCAGCATGTGTGGCCTGAAGGATTTGGGCATGATGGAGTTACCATAAATTCACTTCGTATTATATAAAAGCTTCTGCTGTGTGGTCTGTTTGAAGCGGAGAGGTCTACTGGGTGTTTTTCAGTGGACTGTGTATGCTTCTACTGTTTTTTAATAATTTTTACTACATGGAGTCTATGTTTGTATTTTTATACCTCTCTAGGATCGGAGCAGGCAGTACTGACTCAGCAGCAACAGGCCATCATCAACCAGCAAGCTATCATTCTGGTCTGTCACATATCTTTCCTCTGAACAACTGCATTAAAGCTACAGTTAGTTAAAGCTACTAGGATTCAGCCAGCGGCCGGTTAGCATAGCTTAGCACAAAGACTGCAAACAGGGGGAAACAGCTAGCCTGGCTCTGTCCAAAACAATTTAAACAAATCCAATTGACAAAGACAATTGATGAGAATTAACGTTAGATCAGTTGATACCAAGTGAAGTATTTACTTTTAGTCAGTTGTAAATCCTAGCTAAAGGATTTTTAAAATATAAGTGTGTGTGTGTTGCAGGCCCAACAGATGACCATGCAGGCCATTGCAATCCAGCAGCAGATGTTGTCCTCCTTCCCCCCCGTGGCCCCGGCCCCCCAGTCTCCACCTTTACAGCATCACTCGCAGCCACGCTCCCACACACCCAGCCCTGTAAATGAACACACACATACAGCCCATCGTGCTGTGGAGATGCATGAACACACATGTGGCGACACCTGCCAACCTATATGTACAAATCAGAAATATTGTCTTGCAAATAAATGCATACCCAGCTTTATCACTTCCTGTCTCACTGCAGACCAGAGAGAGAGAAGATTCACCGTACAAGCCCAGTCCTGCTGCTGTTCAGCGAAAAATGAGTATGTTTTGCACTCCCTGGGTTGAATTAACATGAGCATTTGTGCTATGTGGTGCGAATGTTATGATTAATGCTTCAGGATGCGTCATGATTTTCTTGCGGGGTTCTCTGAACTGAAAAGCTACTCAAGTAAAAGAAGTGGAAAGAGAACACTGATGCATCATGACACAGTGCTTTGAAGCCTACTGCATCAAATTGAAAAGTTGGGATTGACTGAAATATTAGTACTGACAGCTGTCCACCTTGACTAAATCAATTACAGCTGCTTTTACAATTTACATCTTTAGAGCTGTTACATTTTTTGCGAGTATCAACATTATTCAAATTGAATGATTCAGTTTGTGGACATTATGCAAATTTTTTGATGCATGAAATCCCTGAAGAAATAGCTGAAATTGAATCCAACTGTTGTTGAATTAAGTGATTGGACATAGTATTTATGTGTGCTTGATCTAATAGAAAGTTCAATTCCAGGTCCAACGCGTCGCCCTCCTCCTGAGGACATGGTCCGATCCAGTGTGAATAACACCGAGCGCATGGAGCCCAGCCATGACATCAAAGACATCATCAAACAGCACCAGCCTGCTGGCACAACAACTTCCACTGGACCTGCCACACAAAAGTAACACGCACACATTACACACACACATGATTTACTAGCTGAATAGACTGAAGAGATTTCAGTGGTATTTTGTCTGTCAAGTTATTTTCATCTTTTTCATGTGTGTGCAGGAAAGATGATGGAAAAATGTTTGCAAAGAAGCCAGATCCTCATGATGAAGCCATGGAGATCCTTAAAGACCAGATGGCAAACCCACCACAACCGGTACCCCCACCTACCACACACACACACACACACACACACACACACACACAAACACACACACACAAAACAATCTCTGACCTTTTTCCATGTCTCAGAGTCAAAGAAAGCCTCCATCCTCCCAACCCAAAGAAGAGGTAGGAATTAAGGTTACCAAGATGACCAAGCCTCACCCCGTGGGGCCAACCAGCTCCAACATAAGTCCTGCCCCTCCTCCAGGTGAGTTTTTCACATACTTTATAAATCCCCAGGAATAAACTGCAGAATGACATACCTTTACTAATTTCGTACATGCATGTAAAGAAGAACTCTGTTTAAAAATAGTTGAAAAAGTGTGTTTGTGTACAGTTTCTAGAGAGTTGCCAGTAGAGGAGGAGATCATACAGACTCAGCTCCACAGCAGGACTAGTGATGAATATTACACATATACCAACGTCCCCTGGAAACTCTACATGAGGAAAGAGGTGTGTTTTATGCGTCCACACAGACACACACAAACACAGATGGATGAGACTAACACACATTGCCCTGAAATTTAACACAGTTACAATGAAATGCACGCTCGAGCTGTAATACCAATACCTTCTACACAGATCATCTTCTGCTGAACATTTAACTATATTACAATGTTTTAATATATTCATGTTTTATAATTATTTACTTATATAAATATTTCTATTGTCGATCTGTTTTGTTTTACAGGTGTTTTATCCTAGAGAGAACTTTAACAATCCACTGATTCTGGACCTGATCTTCAGACAGGTTGATCTATGTATTCATTATTTATTTACATTTACCTCTTTTTTTTGTAATTCATGTTAGATTTATTTGTTTATTTATCAATTTATATACAAGTATTTCAGGTTTAGTTTTTCATTCTAGCAGAAGCCTCAGATCATCTTTGTGTTTATGGTTATTATGGCATAAACTGGTGGTTTATAGCAAAATAACCATATGATGGTAATGATTTATTGACAATAAAATGCTAAAAGTTGTGCTTTAAATTAAATTAAAGGGTACACTTTTAGGTACTCAGTTTCATTTAGTCCTTGTAAAGCACTTTGTAATGTCTGGGTTTGATAAGTGCTATATAAATAAACTTTATTATTATTATTATGATTATTAATGCTCATACTCATTTATAGCAGCAATTAATATTTTCCATCAGAGTTCATATTCCTGTTCATGTGCTCTGCAGGTTGTACATGATACCTTCTCTGAGGCCTGCATCCGTATCACTCAGGAGGAGAGACAGAAGATGAGAGCTCTGTTTGGTATGAACACAAATCCTTCAAGGACTTTACGTTGTGTAAAAATGTATATAAAAGCATTTTTATAACTCCACTTATGCAGGGTTTTGCCCCTCAGACATCACTTCGCTCACTGGGTTCAATACTGTAGCTTAAACTCTTTCCTCATTTTTTTAAACAGCGGAGAACAAGGTGGATCAGGTTTCAGGAACTCATGATGAGAACGTGAAGAAGAAAGTGGTCGCCATGGCAAGAGACTCGTGGGAGATCTACTTCTCCCGCCTCTTTCCAGCCTCTGTGAGTTCTTGTCTCTTTCTCAACATTTATTGAATTCAATATGAAGCCAAAGCCAACTAAGTTCCCACTGTGAATATTACATTATATTACATTCTTTTTCCTTCACTTGGTGTGTGGGACTTTTAATATGCTTTTATTTTTACAATTTTCATAAGTGCCTGTACTTAGTTTCATATGTGTGTGTGTGTGTGTGTGTGTGTGTGTGTGTGTGTGTGTGTGTGTGTGTGTGTGTGTGTGTTCCAGGGCAGTGTGGGGACAGGAGTGCAAGTGCTGTCTGTGTCTCATAAAGGCATCAAGCTGCTGAAGATGGTGAAGAGCAGCTCCACGGCTCCAGATTACTTCAGAGTGCTGAGGCCTTACAGGTGGGATTCATAGACAGATTAACATGTACAGAGTAAGTGTGATGTCAGCCATAGGTAACCAAGCTAAAATTATAACTACACCTTTTCAACCTTCATACAGTATTATCAAAACATCATTTTTTTAAAAATGCTGCAAAGACGCACATTAGAAGAGGTGGAGTTAACTAAAAGAGCTGACTGTGCTCTCCTCATTCAAATAAAGGGTTATAAAATGTCAAATGACCTTATTCAACATTCACAACATCTTGTGCCAAGTGCTCAAGTGATTTGACCTCAGACCCCTCTCTTTTCTCTGTGACTTTATGTCGGCTTCCCGCTTTTGCATACTACTTCCTGTGCAGCTACTCAGACATCCTGTTTGTGTCGATTCCATCCAAGAACATGCTGGAATTCAACCTGATCAGCGAGAAGCTGATCTTGTTCTCCGCCAAGGCCCCGCAGGTCAAACACATGATCGACTACTTCCTCACAGAGCTCAAGAAGGTCAGAGGGCTTTTGTGTGAATGTGGGCATGTCTGCGTATGTCTGTGTAGGTCTGGAAGTCCAACATATTTATACAGAACATATTTATATGTATAAGTGTATATTTTACATGACACAACTGGAAATCAATAAGAGTAATTTTATTTATGTAGCACACGAGGAGCACAAACTGATTTCTAGTGGGAGGGAAAATCAATTTGGTTTTTTGTGATATTCTCATAAAAAAATAGACCTGTCCTGAACTTATTAGCTACAACATGATGTTAAAACACAATTTAAATAAATTCTTAAATTGTTATCATGTTGTGACAGAAACAGAGGTAATTGTCTCAAACTCCACACACAAATGTAACCCAGTCCAATGTGATGACCTTGTTTTGGCTCACATCTCCTCTGGCTGCCAGTCACAGTGGACCGCTGCAGAATTTGCAGCATGTTGATGTCAACATGTCATGTCTCTGTCAGGACTCAGAGTATGTGGTGGCAGTGAGGAACTACATTACTGAGGACAGGACTCTGCTCAGCTTCCACAAAGGAGACATCATAAGACTACAGCACATGGATGGGCTGGAGGCGGGTGAGACAGACACACACACACACACACACAATCACTAGTATTGAGGACATGCACAATATCTCTATTCACTTGCTCTCTGCTTATGTGAGTCATGTACAACCTGTCTCTGCTTCTCTGTGCTTCATGCCATGACTATCACTGTGTGTGCACATGTGTCCATATTTGTGTGTGCATATGTGTGTGTGTTCAGGCAAATATTACGGCTGCATAGTGAGGAAGAAGGTCATGCTTCTGGAAGAGCTAAAGAGAGACACTCCTGAGTTTGGTGGGTTTGACAGCCTGGTGAGATCTGCTGCGTGTGTGTGTGTGTGTGTGTGTGTGTGTGTGTTTGCTTTGCCGTTTGCCTTTTTCTTTTTTACTGGTTGGTTTAGGTTTACTGTGATAATAAGCCAGTACGTCACTCAACCCATCGGCTCCCAGGTATTTATCCTCATATAACTGTAGGGACATATCCCTAAACTAGCAGTGCCCTGCCCAAGGTGGCGTCTATGGTAAGATGTTATGATGCTTTTAAGTCAGCCTCTGTAGCCTCTTAGCTTCTTCTGCTTTCACTTAAGAAGTTTATTTCAGTTGGTTGCAGTTTGCGTGTTTTGCATGTGACATTTGTGGTTTTGGGTGTAACACTTGATGTGTGTCTACGTTCGTATATGAACCTCTCAGTGATTGTACATGTGTGCTTGTGTGTGTGTGTGTGTGTGTTTGTTTGTGTGTGTGTGTGTGTGTACAGGCTGGCGGTTTGGGGCTGTGTACGGGAAGTCAGGAGTGTTTCCCTGTGACTACGTCCGACCTGTGGCCGCTCCAGACTTCCTGGTTCTCCCTGCTGAGCGGCTGGAGCCTCGTGACAGACAGGGACGGGTTGCCGCCTCAGCTGCTGTTGCTGTAGCGATGGGCTCAGCAATAGCTGCCCATGAGCTTGATCTCTCCACAGAGGTGCAGACCAGGAAGTTCTCACTTACATTATGGCCGCATTTTTCTAAAATATTGTCCAAAAAAGAAAAATGATGCCTTTTATCAGCTTCTACACTATAACAGCTGCTCTAATACCCCTAGATTATGGTATCAGCCACTGTTTATACAATATATGTTGGAATGTTTTGGCTTGCAGAAATGGAAATGTTTTGTAGATTTAGTGTTCCCTTAAGCGACACAGCTACTTAGCTTATTTTCACTGTGGGTGTATGTGTGTGTATCAGGTGGTGAATGAGATCGGCGAAATGGACGATCTGCCTCTGCACAGCAGCCAGTACCACATGGCTGAGTTTGCCAAGAAGTACTTCAGAGAGGCGCAGAGGAACAGGAGGTCAGACACACACACACATATACACCTTAAGGTCTAAAGCTCAAATTGGTCGTCAAATTCGACAAAGTTAATGGACATATATATACACACAAATGCACTGACACAACTGTGGACCGCTTCTGATCACTGTATTTTTCCAACAGTGATCAGAAAGCCAAAAAGGGGAAGGAGGGCAGAGACCCTGTTGACATGGTCAAATTCTCCAAGGTAGGACTCCCTCAAAGCAGAATCATGACAAAATGCCCATGTCTTCATATTCTTATATATGTTTATCTTAATTATTGTGTATTGCACTGCTGCACAAAACTGTGAACCTGTTTTTCTTTGGTGCTTCATTCTCATAATTTACCACACACTAGAGATCTGAATGAAACATTTCAGGTTTTACTTCCTCGGTATGTGTTTGTTTCTCCAGTCTCCAATCCAGGAGTCTCTGATCGACTTCTCAGACAGCGGGATGAACAGAGTGGCTGCTGACATCTTCTTAGGTGAGAGGAGAGTAAAAAAGGAATGGATGGTGGAAGAGAGGAAGATTAAGAAGTAGTTAATGGCTACAGATATTATTATTTTAGACTTTTAGGTGACTGTTGGAGCACAAAATATGTATGAAGTATACAGAGGGCTTGACACATCTTTTGTTTCAATAACTGATTTGTGTCCATGTTTTTTTGTCCAGCTATAATGAAGTTCATGGGAGACTTCCCACTGAAAGGTCTGACTGAACAGGACCTCGTCACCAGTATACTGAAGGTACATACACATGAACAAAACGTGTACAGTAAGCCTGAAACAAACTCCACTGTTGATTTTTTTGTTTTCACTGATGCTTGAACTCATTCATGTGTGTCTGTGTGTACATGTGTATCTGTACATATTTGTCACATATTAATTCTCTAAATTAAGTTAAGTGGTGATCATGGTCTGATGAAGGATGAAGCCTATTGCCAGGTGATGAAGCAAGTCACTGCCAACACCAGCTCCAAACCGTAAGACTCTTCAACATTTTATCAGTGCTGGCACGCTCATGGTGAACAGCCTGCATGGAGTGAGAGAGTTTGTACTTAAGTGGTCCGTTTATTTGTAGTTGTGTGTGTGTGTATTTTGTGTAGGGACAGTTGTCAGAGAGGATGGAGGCTGCTGTACATCCTGACAGCTTTCCATCGTTGCTCTGATGTGATGAAGCCATTCCTGTTGAAGTTTCTGCAGGATGCCTGTACCAGCACCGGGGTGCAGTACCAAGGTAGACGATCTATCCACCCATCCATTCATCTATTGATTCTCAGTGATCCAAGTGTTGACTAGCTGCTGATCTTAATTTACAGGTATTGCCAAGGCATGCGAGCAGAATCTGAGGAGGACTTTTCAATATGGCGGGCGCGTACAGTATCCCAACAGCATGGAACTGAAAGCTATGCTGGTTAGTCTCTAAATCCATGCATTTAACCTTTTGTAATGGTCAAATGTATCACGGCAAACATTTCTGTATCAATCATTAAGAAACAGCATGTAGATATTTTCAACCAAGGTTATAGATACTTTTCTACTTAAGGCATCTGTCATGTTTAAATGTGAGTTTGTTTAGCAGCTGCTCTCCTGCTCTCAGTAACAACTGTACTCGCAATGTGACTGCTCCCTCTGACTGGCTGTTTGTGCACAGGCTGGGCGGAGCTCCAAGAGACAGCTGTTCCTGCTGCCAGGTGGAATTGAAAGGCACTTGAAAATCAAGACGTGCTCTGTGAGTGGCATACACACACATAAAACACAGTGAAATGATATTGTACTGATTCTGAAGAAAATCATCATACTAGTGTGTAACATTGTTTGACCAAATAACAAGTAGACTGTAGTTGGATGCTGCATCTGTGGATCAACATGCTGTAAGAATTGCTTATTGTGTGTGTATTTATTCATTTTAGGTTGCATTGGATGTCATTGAGGAGCTTTGCTATGAGATGGGCCTACACAGGGTGGAGGCTTTGGATGAATATGCCATCTTTTTGGTCACACACAGAGGTAATAAGGATCCAGCTTGTCAGAGTGAAGATCTAAAATGCAAACACTCTTAACAAGGTCCAGCATTTCATATTGTAACACATAAATAAATGATTACTAAACTGTTTTTCTGTGTAGGTCAGAATGTGCGTCCCCTGAACAAGCGTGAGTACATCCTGGATATTGCTACAGAGGCAGAACCAGTGGACGCCAACTACAGTCTGTGGTTCAGAAGAGTCATATGGAGTCTGGCTCTCAAACTTGACAATGAACTATATGTCACCATGCACTATAACCAGGTACAGATCTACCGTATGAAATGAAGAACAGCTCAGAGTCTGACACAGCTCTGGCAGTATACAAAATCTTTGGCTCAAATTCTTGCTGTGGTGTTATCACATTATGGAGGAAGATATTACTTCTGTAGTCCTTATGTAGTAAACCACCTGACTGACTATGAAAATGTAGATTTTACATTTCCATAAGTAAATGAATGGTGACATACAATGTAATAAACAACAACAAAAACCGCATCGTCTGTGTCTCTGTCCAAGGTGTTACCAGACTACCTTAAGGCCTTGCTGAGTGTGGTTCCTCAGGGTAAGGCCAGTGAACAGCATCTGCAGCAGATCGCCAGACTGGCTGCCCTACAGCACCGTGCCAAGGACACCATCTACCTGCCCACCATGTAAATATACACTGTTTATCTATGGTGTGCCACAGCTGAACCTACACAAACACATACAAAGTCACACATATATACTTACTCAGAGAACACCAGCTAGCATGCATCTGTATGATATACAACTGCTGCCTCTGAGGTATCCCTGGTTTGCTCTTGGTGTGTGTGTGTGTGTGTGTTTAGCCGTGAGCTGCAGGAGTGTGTCCCCTCACAGTTCTACAGCAAACAGGGTCCACAGCAGTGGCTGAATATGGCAACTCAACACATGCAGCAGGTCCAGCCTTTAAACCCACACCAGGCCCGTGCACAGTTCCTTGGTAAGACTGCAGATCTCTCTCTCTCTCTCTCTCTCTCTGTGGTGTTTCTCAAAGTAACACACAGTTTGTAAAAGTAGCCTCCACATATGTCCCTCATAAGTAATGGAATAGCCAAATTTGAATCCCAAATAAATGTTTTTAGGGTTAAAAAAAATCAAAAATTGTATAGGATAGTGATGAAGACATAAATTGTTTCAAGCTACACTGACTTCATAATAATAATAATAATAATAATGATAATAATAATAATAATACATTTTATATATTCAGCGCTTTTAAAAGGCACCCAAAGACGCCTTACATAGATAAACATATTGACTAAAATAAGTTACATACAACAGCAACAGAGCAGCAGAAAATACACATTGTTAAAAGTAGGAAAGAAATGCAATAAAAGAGAATAAAGGACAAAAAAGACATCCTGAACAACACAAAAATAACTGACTCTTGGCTTGAACGTGTTGGCAGATTAGCAATGATCCTTTGTGTGTTTTTCCCCCAGGTCTGGTCAGTGCCTTCCCCATGTTCGGCTCCTCCTTCTTCTACATCCAGAGTTCTAGCTCGGCCTCCATCTACGCTCCGTGCATCCTGGCAGTAAATCTGAATGGACTGCACTTTCTTAACAAGGATACCCATGTATGTCACAATCACACATAACCAGTTGTGTAATGTTGTGAAAGCTTCACATTCCAGGACCAGCTGGAAGAATATGGTAGTGGGCAGCTGGATGTGTGTAACAGTATGAGGACTGCACTCATTTGACTTTCCCTTGGGTCGATTTTAATTAAAATCAAACTACTGTAATAATTAAATTATTTCAAAATAAAACATTTGGCTCCCTCTGCTGGTTATACTGTTTGCTGTCCTCTACTGTCCTTCTATGTGTTTTGTAATTTCATAACCCACAAACCACACATAAGAGGAAATACAGCATGAAAGTGTATGTTTGTATGTGTATTCATGCATATGTTTGGTTTTGTGTGTGTGATTAGGAGGCCATGGTGCGTTTCCCTCTGAAGGAGGTCCAGTCAACTCGCACTCAGAGACCAACTTCAGGCTCCAGTTACCCGTACGTGGAGATCATGATAGGAGACCTGCTCAACCAGCGCATCACACAGCTTCAGCTGGAGCAGGTGTGTGTGCATGAGACAGACAAAGAGTTGATCAAAGAGATGTGATTAGAGAGCTGTGTTTACAACGTGTATGTGTAATTTTTCTGTGCATTTCACTCATCTCAAGTAGCTTAAGTGTTTCTATATGTTTTTGGTGTGTGTGTGTGTGTGTGTGTTTTCCAGGGCCTGGAGCTGTGCCGAGTCATTGCCATGCACATGGAGAACATGCTATCTGTCAGAGAAAAGAGACTCACTTTGCCACCAAGCGAAATCACTCTGCTATAGCACAAACACGCACATGCACACACAGACAAATCACACCTTATGCCTCATTAGTGTACTGCATCTACCTCTAATTTAAAAATAGAATATTTTTGATATTTAAAGCCCATATGTCTGTAATATGATGAATATATGGTGATGTATACAATTAAGTCTGCAACTAACAGAGATTTTCATTATGAATCAATCTGACAACTATTTTCTCCATTAATCATTTGGTTCATAAAATGTCAAAAAATTGTGAAAAATGATGATCACAAATCCACACCACCCAAGTTGACATGTTTGAATTGCTTGTTTTGTCCAATGAACAGTACAAAACCCAAAGATAATCTGTTTACTATCATAGAAGACTGAGAAAACCAGGAAGTATTGACATTGGAGAAGCTGGAGCCAGTGAATTTTTGGGTTCTTTTGCTTTTAAAAAATGACTTAAATGATTAATCAATTATTAGAATTGTTGCTGATTAATTTCCTGTTGATCCACTAATTAATTAGCAAACTGATCATTTCAGCTTTTTACTCATATTTAGGTGTTACACCCACAGCATTAAGTACATAAAGTACAGACAGGCATATTATTCACTCATCTTTCAGAAACTAAGAGTCAGACTTGAATACATGTTACAGATTGGACTCATTTATGTTTTTAGTTTGACATTTTAAGTCAGAACTGCTTAAGATCTTGTCTGCCATGGCTGCTTTCTAGGTCTGAGACTATGATGGATAAGGCTTCTTTAAAGGCACATCCCCACTTCTGAAGAATAGTATGATTTCATTAGCCTTGATCCTTCAGCAATATTGAATTTAAATAGCTGTGGTTTTGCATTGAACTGCATTGCTGCCAACAGTTGTTTCCCAGGCAGAGTATGTCGCTGTACAAATGAGCATGAACTGCATAATGAATACCAAGTACACTTTAGTATAACCTTATCTTTGCTTTAACATTAGTTGATACTTGTGGTTTCACATAATGTGTCATTTTTCATTAGGTTTTGGCCGATATGTGTAGTTTACAAACATTCTTTGTGAACCCATGAGATATTTTTTAAGTTGCTTTACCATTCAAAATTCAAACAAGAGAAGGCAGCCACAGGAACAAGCCACAAATTGAATTAATTCTCTTATTTTCTTCCCTTGCTATGAAATCAAGGGAAAGACACAACAGGGAACATATTTGGGGGGATACACTTTTTGGCCACATCACCGAATACTTTGCACTAAGTAAAATAATTATTTATATAATGTATTTTTGATTGTAAATAGCTATTGTACATAATAAATGCATGTGAATAATGTTGTACATTAAAGTTTGTAGCATAAATTATTCTGGTGTGTGAATTTGTCCCACTTCTACCCTTGTAAATTCAGTCAAAACAAGGAACCTAGAAAACCACTAATCTGACTGCTCACCTGGACTTTTATTATTTATTACATTGTCCATTGTATTTCAGATTCATATTTTGATAGATTTGTAGATTATTCAGGTATCAACATTTAGTACACTCACTTCTGACATCCATGGACAATCATGCACCTTACTACCATAGCAATATCCACTTGACCATCCTATTCTTTCTGTTATATTTATTAGATTAGTCAGTTATTGTATATAATTTAGCTGTTAATTACATTTGTTTCCTTTACCTTTTTTATTGTCGAAGTGTCCTTGAGCAAGACACTGATCTATCTATCTATCTATCTATCTATCTATCTATCTATCTATCTATCTATCTATCTATCTATAATTAAACGTAATGATAATAAGAAAACGTCATCCCAAAATGTTTTATTATAATTACAGACGTAAAACATCTTTAACAATTTTCAACAATTGATTAAGTTCACTTGGTTTGCCGTTATTAACTCCTATTGGCTAGTTACTGTCTGACAGTTTGATTTTATATACCGGACTCACCGTTCATCCTCACATATTGCAGCATTTCGGTGGGACGTTCACTCGGTGCGTTCTGTGCTACAAACCGAACACCCCTCTCCGGAGCGCTTGACTGTGTGGGCGTTTCTGACTAAATTGCTCGCAGATTTCTTGGCTTTCATTGGTTAACAACAACGGGGTCCGTGTGAACCGGGAGGAGGAGGAGGGGAAGGGGGGCGGGGGACTGTGGTCAAACCCACCGCGACCTAAACAGCTCCAGGAGGGAGAGGAGGGAGGAGAGCCGCAGCCCGCAGCAGCAGCAGCAGCAGCAGCAGCAGCGTCGCAGCCTGCCAGCCCCGCTTTCAGCCTGCATGGGCTAGTCGTTTAGCTAGCTTATTAGCATCGCCCGACTACGCCGCACCGCCTCTCCTGCCGCCGAGGTTGTTATCTCCGTGTTTTCCTCCCCAGTCCCGTCTCCCCCCCTGCCCGGCTCCAAGATGATGAAGTTTAGGTTTCGTCGGCAGGGCACCGACCCGCAGAGAGAGAAGATAAAACAGGAGCTTTTCGCCTTCAACAAGGTAAAGTAACGGGACGGAGGAGAAGGAGGCAGGGGAGCGAGGGTTTCCTCCTCTTCTGCTGCTCCCCAAAAACCAAAGCTAGTCTTCTTCTTTTTTTTTTTTCTCAAAACGGGACCACATTTGAAGTAGAGCACTCTCTGCAGCATTTGTCCTCTCTGTCGCTGTTTCTGTCCTGCTGGTGTCCAGCTACAAACACATATTAGCTGTAAACTGGTGCTGATGGTTTGTAGTGCAGGCTGGACTTGCTTTGTTGATGTGTTTCAGTTGTTTTCACGACCGCGTTAATTGGCGTTTATCCAAACGAGGCCCGCGTTTGAAGTGAACTCTGTGATACCATCAACAACTGATTATGCCAGTGATAGGGATTATTATTATGATGGGATAATCAGGGCTGCAGATTACCAAGATTAGTTCAAGTTGTTTTGCAGCAGTTTTTATGCTTCATGTGAGTAGTGTGACCCATATTTCAGATATTGATCAGTGGGATGCAGCTGCAGTGACAGTTATAACTCTCGTGCCCCTTTTTTAAAAATAGGTTTAGATCAAATCAACACTATTTTTTATGCATTCTGAACAAATGAATTACATCTGCCTCTGTCAGTGAAAAATAAAAGTGCTTGCAGGATTCCTAAAGAAAACATGAGACGAATGTAAACAAAAAATAAATACAGATGGTGAACATTCTCAGATCCTACTAACTTGGATTTCACATGTTATTCCAGTTTGTCAGTGCTTATTTTTTCATGTCAGGGTTTTTCGTGGAGGAAGACGAGCTGGTCAACATGCAGAGCTTCCAGGACACTTCTCTGTGCAGTCACGATGTCTGCCAATAGAAGCTACTGCAACATTTTATAATGCAAAGATTTGCAGATGTCTTCTCCTCGCTGTAGCTCAGAACTCTCCTTGTTTCAGTTTTTAGGGTCTGCGAGGGAAACAGAAATGAGTGTCAGGTTTCATGCAGCTCAACTCTGGCATCACATCCACATGGATATAAACCACTTCATGTTTAGTCAATCTCAGCTTCCTGTGCTTATCTCAGAAGCTTGAGTTAACATTGTCAGCCTTCCTCGTCGGCCGGTGCTGAGGTCCGTTTAAGAGCTCCGGGGCTGAACAAATTTCAGATCCACTTTCAGTTAACTGCATGTTGTCACCTTGACTACTGTTGCTAAACTGGTGGGGGACTAAAAGTAGGCTGCAGCGCCCATTTGTCAAGTCCGTGGAATGTATTGATACATGTGCATATCAAATATCAGTTTCAGGTAATCTTTTCGGATGAGCTGTGACTCGGTCAGCGGGGGTCTACATTTATATAGACTACTGTGCAAAGACAAACCGGCTGAGCGCTGCTGTGGCCTTGAACTTGGGTTAGTTGAGGCCGCTGTCTGTCTGCACAGTGTGTCACTCAAAAAGTGGAGCAGAGTGTTTCAGAGAGCGGGGTTGCCCAAACTTTTTGATGTTGAAAGCCACAATTCATCACGTACAGGGGCTGACAGGTCCAAAACAACCCTGCTAGACTAGATTATCTAGAAATGCAATGCACATAATGTGGGATACAAGCGAGGAGTGCTCCTTGATTATGGCGCCAGTGTTTTTCTCTTCCGATCAGAACTCTAATTAATGACAAATAAATATTTATTATACACAAGAGAAGCCTGCCTTCTCTTTTAATGCTTTGGCTAACGGCCTGAGTATTTATAAGGCTTCCAACAGTACAAATCAATAATTCAAATAAACACTTGAACTTGGCAGGCACTGAAACAACACAACAACACACACAAGCATATTTACTCTGCTGCTCACAAATGTCGACCGGCTCGTCATGGCTTGTGGGGTCGCACTTGTCCTGGTTGACCATCCCAGTTAGGAAGTGATGCATTTTACGCCATGTTTGCATTTTAAGTATAAAAAGTGGCTCATGAGCCTTCGTAAAAAACCCATCTTCACAGTTTGGTGGATTTTCCAACTTAGATCTGCAACGATTAGTCAATTGATTGATTAGTATTTGCTTGGATAGTTGAGTAATCATCTAGTCTTTTTTTCCCCTCAAAAGTGATGATTTCAAGCTTTTCTGTGTTGAACATGAGAACAGACCGTTGATAGGACCAGGATTTCAGCGTAACATTGTGTAAAATCTCACAGATTTCAACTTTTAAATCATTGTGCAAGCCAAGATCATGATTATTGAATGATTAGTTGTGCAGCCTTAACAAGTTTTATGTAATCAAGACACATATTTTGGTTTGCTGTGTTGGTTTTGAAGGGTTAACTGGTGAGTCGCTTCATGTCAGAATGTATCGAGGTGATGAGTGACAGCAGCAACAGAAAGGGGTTCGTTCCTTAACGGGTGAAAACTCATAGATATAAAAGTGTCATTGCACTCAAAGTAGTGTATTCTGATTGGCTGAACGGTGTATCATGTCCAAAGTCCATGAACTGTTTGTTGCACTGTGACAACACACACTTTTTTTTTAGGGTCAGGCACCAGCTGCCACAACTATCACAGAGGTGGTCTCTCAACAGGAGTGTTACTTTGATGTGACTTTATCTGTGTGTGTGTGTGTGACCAGACCGGTACTTAAAAGAAGGAAAGAGTCGAGGTTAATGTCTTACCTCATAACTGAGTCCCAAGTAGGCCTGCAAGTAATTATTATTTTCTTGATAAACTGATTAGTTGTTTGATTTGTTTCCTAAAGGCCAAGATTCAATCTAAAATGTCTTGTTTTGTCCACAACCCAAAGATATTCAGTTCATAGAGGACTAAAGAAACCAGAACATTAAGTTAGAACCAGAGAATTTTGGCAAATGGCTCAAAACGATTAATTGATGATCCAAATAGTAGGCGATTAATTTTCTGCAGCTGTAGTCTCAGGCTAAATAAGTCATTTCCAGATTTCTTGGTCACGGAGCCTGGTCAGGGGTCCTTGGTGGCAAAACTTGAAAGACCCACTTGACCTTTTTAAAGCAGATTTAGGTTCATCTTCCTACAAGGTTTTTACTCTTTTTTTTTTTTTTTTTTCCTCTCTCTGTAGATCTAAATGCTTTCCCAGCTGTCTCGTCCTCTCCTAACAGGGACAGGAGGAAAAGCTGTGAATTTATGTTAATCCCATTTAACAAGTTCTGCATGGCGTTGCAATAAAGCAATGCTGCTGCCATCGGTGCTTTTTAAGAACTTTCCTCAAACTTTATTAAGGGAATCCTCCCTTTTAGACGCCTCACTGACTATACAGTCTGACAGCCATAAAAAACGCACACACACACACACACACACACACAGACAGACATGGCAGGGTGTATCTTAGGGGAAAAATGTCAGACAAATGAATCTGGGTGTTTTTCATTTCATTGTCTTCTATCTTGTCTCTTCGGTTAATCTCTCTCTCTGTCTGTCTGTGTTTCTCTCATAGACTGTGGAGCATGGGTTCCCCCATCAGCCCAGTGCTTTGGCCTTTGACCCCAAGCTGCAGCTTATGGCCATCGGCACAAAGTCAGGAGCCATCAAAGTGTATCCTTTTATCATCGTGAAGCTGATGCATCTAACAGATTCAGGTTTTTTTTTTTTTTGCAGGGGCCATCAGTCACAGTAAGGCTGGAATTACCAATTCAAGTGTACTCATATAACAGTTTTCAATAAGTAGTCAGAATTACATATAATTTAAACTGAGAATAGCTATAAAAACCAACGACATGGAACCAGATGTTTAACCAATCAATCAGCCCACAATCCAATAGTGGTTGTACTGCAGTGATCAAGAAACACAAATCAGAAGCGAGCGATCATGAGAAACGAAATACGAACTTACGTATTGAAAACTGTTACGTCTATAATTAAACTAATTGTACAAATTTAGAGTGATGATATATTTTTTAGATAACATTGACTACGTGTCCCTAAACTCAGCCGACTACGACTCGCACGAGAGAGAGAAACGATCTAAGAAACCCTCTGAACAGTTGAGTACAGAAACTGTCTTCCACTTGTGTCAGTTTACATCTTTGAAGTGCAGCTCTGTTTATCTCTCCATCATCTCTGCAGCGCAGCTACAGTGCCGTCTTCCGCTGGTTTGTGGGTAACGGGGGGTCAGCGCTTCATGCATCTGTCATACTCTTGATTTCATCTCCTTTAGCGTCTCCTGCGCGGGTGGGTGGATGAGAACTACTGAATCTTTCAAATTTGACAGAGCGCCGTGTCTGCACATAGAGTCCATGATATTTTGTGCTGTGTTGTTTTAGCACTTTCTGACAGTGCTGGTTCTTGCTCTGATGATGCCTCATAGTGAGGAAATACTGATAGTTGTATCTGCAGCCGTGCTGTTTATATAACATCAGTTCAGCGTTGCTCTGTGTGCTTTCTGTCTCTGTGGGAAGTTTGTCCGTTAGCACCATTCACTTCTAAGCTGACGGTAGTAGAGGAACATACTTACTGGAGAAACTGAAGGAAAACATTTAAATTATGTCTCAAACTGTCCTTTTGTAAACATTGATAACGTTACATTTACAGTTTTTCTGTACATTGGACATTTCAGGTGCGGCTCACTTTCAGAGTGTTTTAGATAATACGGTTGAAATTGGGATTTGTTTACCACCTGACATCTGACTGTTTGTGTTCCTGCCCTGCTGCACTGTAGTTATAGTGCTGTCTCTATAACCCTACATCACTGCAATTAACTTTGTAAGATATTATCATAGCCAATAGGACTGTTGGCTAGAACTATGAAAATAAGGCCAAAAAGCAAAACAAAAACAGCATCATCATCATCGCATGCGCCATTTGGCAGATGATTTCTGAGACTCAAAAATACCACCAATGCATTTCTTAGTGTGTGGTCAGCAGGAATCACACCTCCAACCCCCGGCAGTGACAGTGCAAGACTCGTATCGTTTGGAACGTCGAGGGAGGGAAGTTGCACCTGAAACAAGTATCGGTTCGGCTTGTGAGATGCTTTCTGGCAAAAGCATAGTTTGGCTTAGTGTGTCAATGACACTTGTGTCAAAAAAAATCCCAGCAGAGGCTCACGCACTGTCCACATGACACAACTCCGACATGTTTATTGATCTCTCTTATCTCCGTCATCAGTCTGCTGCTGTGTTATTGTGAGTAGGTGTTGTTGATCAGTGTTAGGGTTTTACTTTTACTTTGTTTACTGATCGAGCTGGTGGAGTTTCAGCTCAGATTTATCTTTAGAAGAAGAAGAGCTTTGATGTTTTGAAGCATATGTTAAGTGTGTTTCTTTTGCATGTTTGCCTC
Source organism: Thunnus thynnus (assembly GCF_963924715.1). Lineage (NCBI taxonomy): Eukaryota > Metazoa > Chordata > Actinopteri > Scombriformes > Scombridae > Thunnus > Thunnus thynnus. The sequence goes on from NC_089533.1 coordinate 20,826,539, forward strand.
ACATGTTTCATATTTGTCTCGCATGTTTCGTCTGCGAGTGTGTAAGCTGCAGAGAGGAGCATGTAACAGGATTTATCAACACAAACATGCCAGTGTTTGGATCTGAATGTATGTTCATAGCAACTGTGTATTGTTGTTTAGTCAGTGTGTACACATTTAGAAGCGTGTGGGAAGGGAGGCTGGGTGTGTGTGTGTGTGTGTGTATGTATATGTGTGCGTGTTTTACGTGCAGATGCATCAGACTGGAGAATCAACTCTTTGAGATGCAGCTTTCAGAGAGAGAGAGAGAAGGAGAGAGGGAGAGAGAGAGGGAGGGGTGGAGAGAAAGGCTGGTAGTACCAGGCACTTGCACTCCAGAGAGAGAGAGATGGATGGAGGGAGAAATGGAGGAGGGGAGAGATGGAGATAAACGGAGGCCACGAAGACAAGGGAGTGTGAAAGAGATGGAGGGGGAGGAAAAATAACTCAACTACACGGTTACATGGCTATACCTAGCGCAAAAGTCCCAGCTGCTGCTGGAATTTCTTGGAAAGTCGGCGTAAAACTGCTGCAGAGTCAAGAAATGTACACCCTCTCTGGGAATATCTGGAAATTATACAAATGAGTAATTTTTCAGGACTATAACAGAATTTTGTATCTTGTTTCACACATTCATTGCATTAGATCAGTGGTTACCAACACCCAACACGAGGGTCGGGACCCCCCAAAAGGTCCCAAGATAAACCTGTTTGGTTGCGATCAAAGGCATGAGAAAGGAAAACACAAAATTATATTCATTTTTTTCTTTCTTCCTTGTAAAATAGTGGATAATTTTCACCTCGCTAAGCCTCTTAAATCATCAGGGTGAAGCGGTTTGAGTTGGAAAAATAGTCTTTTGTTGAACTCCTGGCGAAGGGTCGGCTAGTAAACATCACTTTGCGTTCATGCCAGAAAAGACCGGGAACAACTGCATTAGATCACTTTGGAGCTGTTGTCATACACAAGCCAAATTGGAGTGGAAACCATCTTAGAAACAACAACACAAACCAGGCAGAAAGAGTGGTTTTAGTTTGTGAATGGTTTGGTTTTTGTTGTGAAGAATCCATGGGTCTTTATATCAGGGCAGAGTGCACCTTAGTTTTTCCAGAAAATCATGTTCAGTTGAAAAGATAGCCTTCATTTTTTAACAAGTATGGTTTTTTTTTGTGTGTGTGTGCCTTCACATTCCCTGATAATCTCGCAGACTCACTGACTTGGGTTTGACCTAAGCCACACACACACACACACACACACACCCACACACACACATACACACACACTTAAAGTCTGTAGTGTCAGATGTGTGGTTCAACGCTCACACACAACATGACGCCTGTGTAGTGTACAGTGCGTGTTGAGCAGCAGAAGTAGATCAGAAGTCGGGACAAAAAAAAACCGAAGAGAATGTCTGCTCGAGTAGAGATGTGGAGTTTATTGACTCTTGTTACAAAGGAGGAGTGGAGAACTGCAAAATTAGCGGTACTTGAGCGTGTTTTTGTTGTTCAAACTTCTGTTCTCTGCCCTGGCATGATTTCTCCTCCTCTTTTCAGCCTCGCGCTCGAATTTTTCACTTGTTCTTTTTTCTTTTCTGCTTCCCTCACTCTCTGTGTGTGTTTATAAAGGCAGAGTCATATTACGCCCTGAGAGTTTCTGCTTTGACCACAGACTGGGGCTCAGCAAAGGGAATGGGACAATGTGGTGGTGGGGTTTTTTTCGTGCGTGTGTGAATGTCGAGAGAGATAATGTGTGGGGGTGGTGGGGCGATCTTGAGGAGTCTGTCTCCTGTCGTGGAATGCATGTTGCGCTGCCCTGGGTTAACCCTCCCTCTGTGTGTGTGTGTGTGTGTGCGTGCAGATTGGGTGAGAGCTTTGTTGGTGAGTCTAGTCTTAATAAAGGGAGCTTTTGAATTGGTTTCCAAGACAACCAGCGCAGTTGCCTGGGATGAGAAGTGCTTGCAGACCGGAGAGCTTTAAAAGTCTATAGCTCGGCATATCTGACATCAGGATTTGTTGGTTAAAATGCGTTTGTTATGGGTAAAAAGTTCAGAAATCACTGCTAACACACACACACACACACTCATATCTGTGGGCTGTAACTGTATGAAATTGCTCTGCTACAACTTTATCTGCACAATCCAATACGTGCAGAATCACACTGAAACTCTGTGACCATGAAGCTCCAGTATCGATGATCCAACAGCCAGAGGACGAGCTAATATTTACACACACACACACACACACACACACACGCAGCAGAGCTTTGATCTGTGTGTTTGTGGGTGTGTTCCAGCTGTCAGCTCTCCCTCTGTCTGTCTGACATCCTGTTGGTCACACACACACACACACTCCACACTGCACGGTCACCCCGTTTTATGTCGATTCATCAGATTTTGTCCCTCAACAAGTCGCGAACACCGGAATGCGTTCGCCTGTAAAATCAGAAGCTTTGTTATCTTTTTTTTTTAATCGACATTTCTTCATGTTTTGCCGGTAGCTCACCGGGTTTTGCAGTCACTGTGATGTCATCGGGTCGCAGCTGGTCTGAAATTGCTGGGAAATGTGTACTTTCACACTGTGAGTCATGTGTGACAGCGCGGCCGAGTATCGAAATGAACGGTGAATGAATATCATTTTGAAAATTCATCTTTTCATCTTCCTTCGCATGGTGAGCTGAGAAACTGACCGTGACAGCTGCTTTAACTTAATGCGAAGGAATCTTGCCTCTTTTTTTTTTTTTTTTCAACCACAAAGTCAACACATTTTCTGTTGTTTTGTGGTGAAAACAGTAAATTCTCCATGTGCTTGTTTGGGTGTGTTTTTTTAGTACCACACAATTCCTTTCCAATTGTAATACAGCTACAGCATTTCCTGTCCTCTCCCCCAACAGTTTCCAGCTTTTGATTTGTCCCAAGTCAAATTAATTTGTTTTGATGCTTAGCGGCACAGACTGCGGTTTGTATGGAGGCTCGTCTGTGGAAAAAAAAAAAAAAAAAAAAAAATCACACGTTATGTAACCTGCTTTATTTCTTTCAGTTTAGCTCGACTCTGATTCACACTTTTAAATTCCTCTCATCCTTCACCTCTCCCTCCATCTTTCTCCTCTTGCCCACACACTGCCTACTCTGCTATCTCTGATAAATAAAGCACTTTCTCTCTCACTGCTCACTATCTTTGCTCCTCTATTCTTGTTTTCTCTCGTCACGTCTCTCTTTGCTTTGTTTCTCTGCCGCCCTCTGATTTTATTTCTCTCTGTTTATCTCTCTGTCACTCAGTCCCCTGACTATAACTCGTCCCTCATTGATATTCCTGGAGAAACGGCAGGACCTTTTAAAATTCCCTCCTCTTCGCTGCTCTCTGTCATAACTCACCCTCTTCTTTCCGCCAGGCCTCCTTCTCCTCCACCCTCACCCCCCACACCTACACACACTTACAGTTGAATGGACACACACTCACACTCATGCTCGCCCAGTTTTTCGGAGGGGGGTCTGCGTCGGGATAAAAGGGTGTGTGGGCTCACCGAGTCGGACAGAGTGGATCGGTTGTTGAATGGGAGAGTTGAGGAACAAAAAGGCGAGGAGGTGGACGAGAGGAGTACAACAAAGAGAACGCTCATCCGAACTGACAGATCAAAGTTGTGTAAAAATAATCAGTCCCTGAAGAGCTGAATGAGCGAGGATGGATGTAGTAAAGCAAGAGAAAGTCCATCTTTAGTGTTGGAGAAGAATAAAATGTAGAGTAATAGTATCCACATACTCGCTAGCTGTATCTTTTAAAGATGTAATGATATTAACTTCATAACATTGTTGTTTAAAACGTAGATGACAGTTTTAGTTTGTCATGCCAGTCAGCAAAATCATTATAATTCATCCTCTGGAGACTATGAAAGTTTGTTGCATTACAGTCAAACATTGTGGTATTTTGTAGTGTTTTGTCGCTGATTTGAAAGTCAAGTATACTTCCCGCTGTGCTGTCGGTGGAGAGCACGCACTAAACAAGTGGGACAGAAAGGGGAGTGTGGGAGGTGGGGAGGTACGAGATGAGGGAGAGGATGCAAATGAGACGGGATTGTTTCTCTAGTGGGTGGGTGGAGTTGTTTGGCATGTCTCGTTGTAGACTGCTTTTTGCCAGACGTCTGAAGAGTTTGTGATTATGTGTGTGTGTGTGTGTGTGTTGCTATGTGTGTAAGGAGGAAAGGGAGTCGGGGGAAAACGCTCGCAGATGATGACTCAGAAGTTTAGATCGAAACCTATTTAACTTGTTTTGTCTGAAGTCTGGCGTTAAAACTTCTCTTGGGTTTTAAAAATGTTGTGGCACAGACTAATTCTCTTTCTGCGCGTGTGTGTGTGTCTGTGTGGTCATCTTATATGTTCATCCTTGGGTCAAGCAATTCATCCTTCCTGCCTGCCTATCCCTATCTTCTGTCGTGTGTGTGTGTGTGTGTGTGTGCGTGTGTGTTAGCGAGTGTGCTGGCTGTTGTCTGTGTGTCCGCATGGAGGACAATGCCTTCTGTTTGTCTGTATTCAGACCGTGAAATCGCTTTATCCTTGCTAACGCTCTCTCTCTGCATCACCGGGCAATCGCACTGTGTGTGTGTGTGTGTGTGTGTGTGTGTGTGTGAGTGAGGAAGAGACAGTGATTCAGTGATTATGAGTTACTGTAGGCCTCCATTGTGTGCATTTCAGGGTTCTCTGGTGAGCAATGCAGCAAATCTTTGCCTGTTACACAGTCAGAGCGTGCAGGTTGATTGAATCGTTTCCTTGCACGGAGCATCACGGTTAAACCAGTGTGTCATTCAACAGGTTGCACAAAGATTCAAGTCTCCCATGTTGAATAAGATTCAGGGGGGAAAGAGGGTGGGCTAATCCGACATCTCTGTTTCTTGTTTTTGAACCTTTTATTTTATTTTTTAAGGACGTCTGCTGTCTCTGTTGGGTATTTCACTGCTTTTATGAGATGAACTGCTGAGTTTCTGTGGTTCATTTCATAGCTTTTTATTGATGCTTTTCAATTTTAATTTCCAAACTGGATTGAGGAGGCTGTTGAATTACTGCTTTGAGTCAGTGTTTCCAGCTCTTTACCGACTATTGACCTCACTGCCTTTTGGCCTTTTGTGTACTGGCCTTGTGTGTGTGTATGTGTGTGTGTGTGTGTGTGCGTGTCTGTGGAAGACGCCTCTGATGTTCCTTCCTGGCGAGGCATCCTGAGAATTTGCAGCAGCTCCTTTCATCTGTCATTGCTGTTTTTTTTGTTTTTTTTTTAATCCTGATCTCTTAAATTTAGCCACGTCCTTATGTGGCATGTTTGAAATGAAGGGGAGTGTTACTGCATTTTTCATGTGTCCATTTTTCATGCCACTGTCCAACCAGAATCTCCCCTCCACCAATGATTTGGTCCAAAACAAAATGAGTCTAAAAGTAAATATAAAGTAAATATCCAAAGCAAATATCTGGGATATTTGCTTTGGATATTCATGGTCCCCTGAGGAGGAGTCCTAATGTTTCATTATGCCAATCTGACCTGTATTACAGTAAACCATCAATCAACACATAAAATAAATCTAATGTTGGGATGCCATGTGTGACATATTCTGAGTATGTTCATGCTCCTCAGAGGATGAAACCTTTCCATGTGTGTAACTGTAATCAACACTGCAGCCTCTATGGGTCACTAGTGATACTTCAGACTTTTAGCCTCTTGTCTACTCATATTAATTCCAGTCAATCCCTTTCTAATCAGTTTATGTCTGATTACACTGCTTTGTCCTTTTTTCATGTTGGAATTTACTTGCTGTGCATGATGACCTCTTCATTATGCTGACTGGGCATAACAGACTGACTGACACAGAGTACAGGTAATAGGATTAGGATAATAATAGGATTGTTTTTTTGTCAGAAAAACCTGGATGCATGCCTACACAATGAGAGCAATAAAAGTACTTAGATAGTCAGCTAGAGGTGATGGCAACGTTTGGATAGTTTAGAAAATATAAGCTACTTGCATTAAATTGAAAATGTATGTTTTAGTTTGTGTTAAGCTGCTAATGTGCACAAAGCTACCAGCCACTAGCTCACCATCGTCCCCTTTGTGTGAAAACAATGTTAATGCTCTGAAAATTGCTGTAAATCTCTTTCTATCTTTCTGTCAGTCACAAGGTGAAGTTCATGGTTAACCAGAGGTCAGTGTAGACTGGAAGCAGATTGCTGAGGCTGCGACTGCATGTGTTTATTTGTGTGAATTGTAATTATTTATACTGTACATGCCAGCAAGGTTATATATCAGCGTTTAACAGCGAGGACGGGAGCGTGACACATTTTTACACATTTATTATCTGCCCACTTCTATTGAGGAATTGTCGGCCAATGAACAGACCCCCTTGGGGGGGAAGGGAGCTTAATATAGAGGAGACACACATGCACACAAACTTGTAATGAGGTTAAAGCAAAAGGGGACTCCATCTACTGTACAGCTGTCCCTTGTGAGGAGGTGATGACATCATCACCGGGGAATCCCTCTACCAGCTGTCTTCTGACATCACCAGGACCAGGAAGCGTGTGTGTGTGTGTGTGTGTTTGTGTGTGTGAACAATGTGCCACAGTTGTGCTGTTGGTGAGGTTTTGCAGTTGTCCTCATCACACCCTGGATTTGTTTGTCCTGCCTCTTAATAGCACTAAAGGTCTCTGCCCTGCTTTACAACTTTTCTGCCGCCTGTCTGGCATAATTATTTGGGGTTTGTGTGGAATGGCAAAGTTTTGAAATTGGAGATGGTAGTGGCCTGGTTGCTGTCAGAGGTACTACAGACCAGCCAAGTGTCAAGGTTCTGACATAGTCTTAAATAGTCATTAGTGGTTTTATTTTTCTCCATGCACTGACAGCTTTCTTTGCACTCTTTTTTTTTTTTTTTTTTTTTTTTGCACAGCCTGCTTAAATTTGGGGCAAATGCTATATAGATTTGTGATGAATGAGCTGCGGTCACGCACAAACCACTTGTCCATCTGTCTTCAGGCCTTTTGATTTTTTTTTCACACAGCTGTGGATCTCTGATTTTTCCCTCACACTTACTTTCCTGTCACTTTTCTCACTTCTATCTTTTTGAAACGCAGCAGAAAAAATGACTTTCCCTCATGTTGCACTGTCTCTTTCCAGCGTAGTTATTTCCTCTCAGTTTGTCAACCATACTTTTCACGTCTCATCTCCTTGTAACACAGCTGTTTGACACATTTTTTTTCTTGCTCTCACTTTAGTTTTTTTCTTCCTCTGGTTACATTAAGGGAGTTGAAATCTGCAAAACTCATTCTTATTAAATTGTGTTTTCGCTTCATTTGTCACTCTCTCACTTCTGCTCCCTGTCTTGGTGTCTACCTCCCCCCCTTTTATCTGGTTCATGACCCATCACAGACTTTTCGTCTCACACCTCCAGCTGTTTGAGGCATGTGTTATTGCGGGGAATAAAACCTGGGGACGGGAAGTGACAACACCGAGGAATGCTAGTATAACACTCGGATGGGCCTCCAGGGATTCAGCATAGGGAGGGAGCAAGCAAGGAGGGAGGAATGAAGGGGTGAGAGGAGTGCAGGTATGTTTGTCAGAGCTTGAGAATCAGAGCTGGGTGGAGAGGAGGTAGAAGGAGGGTGGAGGGAATGAAGTCACTGATTTCCCTCACAGGGTTTAGTGCGGAGGGATAAAGGAAAAGAAAAGGAGAGTAGAGATGAAGATAAACTGATTTGGAGACAAGTCTTCCTGGAAAGGAAAAAGCCAGTTAATTAAAGATATAAATGGGAACGGAAAGAGGAGAATAATAATATATTATCTAGTTACACTGTTTTCCTTTTTAAGAGAAAAACTAGATAATAATGAAAAAGATAGTGGTAGAAATAGAGAAACCAACTCTACACAGTCGTATACAAACATGAGAACTCTCCAGATTTCCTCTTATTTTTCTGCATATTTAATCCACATTCCTACAGGCTTATGTAAGCAGTGTGCTTAAGTGTGTCAGTATTGCTCACAAGTGTGTGTGTGTGTGTGTGTGTGTGTGTGTGTGTGTGTTGCTCCTAGCGGGTGTGTGCTAATTCACAGTTTAGCCCAATTTAGCTGAGTTGTATACATGGCGTCGCAGTTCTTCAAGTGTAGCCTTTATTTTATCAGCTCAGCTTCATTTACTGGACTAACAAAGGCGAGGACTCTGTAAAGATTGCTGTTATTACTTACACGCACACTCTCACACTCACACATATATACACACACATAAGAGTGGTGGTTTTGAGCATCTGCGTCATCTGGTGTTGGTAATTGCTATGAGCTTTCTGATAGCACTCTAATTTCTTCCCTATTATTGCACCAAACCGGTGTGTTTCTTTTGGTTTACAGCTGAGAATTAACAGTTCTGAGTGTGTTAAGTGTCACGCTCTATCCTCCCTGTCACATTTAATCTATTTTAAAAAAAAAAACATTTTGAAGATGGAAGGGATGCCTTAAGATATTTCTGTCTGCCTGCTGGCGTGAGGGGCTGATGATGCTGAGCTGTCACCAGTGTGCGTTAATGCTGTGTACATAATGTGTCAAAACTGTACAGATTGTGTTCTGGTGGCTCTAAACTGCCCAGAGAAGATGGACAGATACGATGTTTAATTTATTTTTGATTTCTGTAATCTGTTCGTTTGGAGAACACGACCTTCCACACAGCCAGAAACAAGGTCTGCCATTTGGTTGGCACTTTTTCACCAAACTGTCCTACTGTACCGGTAATACATATTTTGAAACCATGATTGCATGTCTACCCCTGGCACTGTTAGTGCCATGCTTGACATGTAGTGCTATACTGGGCTGCAGTTATTAGAGTTCCAGTGAGAGAGATTGAACAAGGAGAGAGAGAGAGAGATAAGGATATTAATGGTAAAACTGGACTAATGCAGTGTGTTTCTGTTTGGATACAAACAGAGTATGACAACGGAGCTGGCAGATCTACCTTTCCTTTCCTTTCCTTTCATCTACTCTTAAATTTTGTATAAATAAACTAACTTCATGCCGTCACAGACTGATAAACTCTCAGGCCTTATTCAGTTATAAGAATACAGAATTCATTCAATTATTTTTCTTTAATCGTTGTGTTCTCCACACATATCGATACGTCTTGTTTTTTTCTCTCTTTTAATTGTTCTGTTTTTATAATCACTTAAAATCTCAATTGAAGCTTGATATGTTATTTGTTTGGAAACTCAATTGTTTTGAAAATGCACTATTACCCAAAATAACACTACATTATCAATTTTGAGTCAAGAATAATATGATAATACATTCTGTGAGTGTCGCCCGGCTCTACAGCAAGTAACCTATCAGATGTCTTAGACAGTTTTTACATATTCACAGCCTTGTTCCTTCATATATTATACTTTATTTAAAAAAGACACACATTTAAAAATGACAGTTCTTTGTACTACTAAGACGACAGGACTTTTCCAGTATAAAAGTGGTTACACCTTCCAAATTTATGTCAAAAATACCTTGTATAATTAGGAAGTTCCAACTATGTTTGACCTTCACATTTGACTCAATCTCTTCTACATGCTGCTCCAGCAGTGTAAACTGGGATATGGTGTTTCCACTGGCTATGAACTTTAGTGGATAACTCTGCTCAAGTACTCGTCACGCTGTGCTGCGAAAAGGTTTGCTGTGTTGTGTATTTCCTTGACGGCATCCTCACAGCTATGGGGCGCCTGGTGTGGAGTTCACAGGACTACACAAAGACACCACTGCTGTCACACAGATCCACTTCCTGCCTGGACAGGTGAGCTCCGTGCTAGTATTTTCTGAATGTAAAAAAAAAAAAAAAATGATAATGATGGCCAGACTGATGTGTGACTTGTTTGCTCCATGATAGGGTCGTCTGCTGTCACTGCTGGATGACAACACGATTCACCTTTGGGAGCTGGTGGCTGCGGCCCCCAGGGAAGTAGGAGGTGTTAAGAGAGAGGGTGTGATCTGTCTACAGGAAGTGGGCAGCTACAGCCTCCCAGGAAGACCTGGCATTGAGAGCTGCAGGTACAGAGCCTGTTTATACTGTTTTAGATATGCAGTTACCCAGGATTTTAACACGGTGATTCATGACTCTCGCTTCATCTTCCCTCTCCTCTTCTTCCCAGTGCCACTCGGGTGACAGTCCTCCTCTTGCTGAGGTCGTGCGACCTGCTCTGCATTGGAACAGAGGGAGGGGGCGTGTACTTCCTGGATCTGCCTCGCCTCTTGCTGAAGGACAACCAGACGCTGCTCCAAGATCAGGTCACACAGAGGTGAGACTGTCATGTAAATGACTTCAGAGAATGCAAAGGTCAACAAACGGAGAAAAATGTTAAGTGCAGTGCGGGACTTTTGTCTCCCCCTTCTGGCAGCTTACGTAGAAGGTTCCGCTGTAGCCTACTTGTCACTACTGTTGCGGCTGTAAAACGGTGGATAAATTGTTTTAAGCGTCACACAACCCCCGCAAAATGACTCCTTTCACTATCAGAATTTGATCCGTTTGGTCCAATAACATTTGGAAAGTCTAGAAGAACCACAGGATTAAATTATTTTATCCCCATTCAAGTTAGCAGAGAGCTAACTGGAAGTTAGCCAGCTCTGCTGGCAGAACTTTCTAGTGCACATGCTCTGCTCATAGAACATCGACAGTACGCATACATCCAGCCAGTGTGGGAATGTCAAACCCAACACCAGATTTAAAACTCCATATACTGTGAAATACAGAGAGATTTATCTGGCGGTGATTAGCTTAATCAGCATTGTGTGAAATTGTTTAGCAAGGGCTTGATTGTAACGGACGTTCATTTATATGTAAAAGTTCTGCACTGCAGGTTAAGTAAATATACAAATAAAAAGAAAAGCCAAGTAAGGATTGATAGATATTATATCGATATATATTTTTGTAGCCCGGTGTCATGTGACTCTTATAAAGTTTGTAAAGTCAAGCATTACATTAAGATTAATATTCTAGCTCTTCTTTATATTGCACCTATACATTCATATATATACATATTATTCTATTATTCTCATTCACTGTCCTCATTCTCTCCTCTCCATCCGTGTCACAGTATGTCTTCTGTTTAATTCAATTCGGTTCAGTTTTATTTGTATAGAACCATCTCATACAAAATGAGTTCAAAGTGCAGCAATACAGCAATAATGTGCAAATAAACAGACACATCCATGCATACATACACATAAAAACACATACATGACTCACATACAAACAAACATACTATATAAATACTGTGTGTTCATTTAAGAAAATGCTTGACTGAATAGGAAGGTCTTTAGTTTGGTTTTGAAAGAAAGAAGTTCAGCAGGCAAACTGTTCTACTCTTTAAGTGTATAAATACTGAATGCCATCTCACCAGACTTTGAAAGCGCTCTAGGCACATGGAGATTTCCACCTTGTGACTGGAGAGATCTGCTGGGGTTATAAACTGACAGCATGTCTGAGATGTACTGTGGCACCAGACCAGCAAGTGCTTTGTGAAGCAAAAGTAGGATTTTAAATGTATTCTGAAAACAACAGGTAGCCAGTGAAGCTTTTGGAGGACTGGAGTTATGTGGTCTGAACTTTTGTCTTGTTATAATTCATGCGGCTGAATTCTGGATAAGTTGTAATCTATGGATTGTTTTGTTTGGAAGACCCATAAACTGAGAACTGCAATAATCCAGCCTGCTCATTTGTCATGAGTTTCTCTGAGTCAGACTGGGAAAGAAAACCTCTGATTCTGGAAATCACACTAAACACTTCCTTGACTCACAGCTCCAGCTGAGCAGGTCGGACACACACACACACACACGCATGCAGAGACAAATATCCCTCCTGACCCTAGCAGCAGCAGCGGCAGCAGCAGCAGGCAGGTCAGGGTCATGTTGTTCACGGGGCCATGAGAACGTTCAGATCTCTTGCACGCTGTCGGGAGGGTAGAGGAAAGGGAGCAAGAAACATCATGTAAAACTGAAAAATAATACACTCTGCAAGATGTCAAGTTTACAGTATGTGATGTGAGTAAGGAGCAATGAATCAGATGCAGATATTTGAGTCTTTGGTTGGATTGGTGCACTCAAGGCCAAGATTGGCACATAATTGAGATGTTGAGGCATCCGTCTTGGGATACTGTTGCATTAAATATTGGATTAGAATGTGAACAGATGTTTTTTTGGACTAGAAGTTGTGGGAAAATGAGGGGTGGACAAAAAAAACAATACAGTAGAATAAAGTATAAATCTGTTAAGTGGGCTTTTAAATTGTATGGTGTTTCTGTTATTTTGTCCAGCCCCTCAACATTCATACAGTATGGCGTCCAGCAGTGTACAGCCATGTGTGAGTGTTCAGCAGTGAACAAGAATAAAACACTGTGGGACAGTGGTGTCGCAGCATAAACGCAGATCCTCAGGATAAACTGGCAACGTGAAGTATTGTTTTGTTTTTGTTTTTTATGCATATATGAGAAAGTAGTCTTTATTTCGAACGCGGCAACTTTTCTTGCTGCATTCCTTGTCGATGCACTGGCAGTGTATCACAGAGCTTCTGTTGGGTGTCTTTTTATGCTCTATGACTGACTGTCTTACTGGTTGACCAAACCCCTCATTAACCAGGCTTGTTTAGGGAAGTGGGCAGAACTGAGGCCTAACGAGGGCCCTGATAAGGCTTTGTGTGTGTGTGTGTGTGTGTGTGTATGTGTGTGTGTGTGTGTGTATGGTGTGAGTAAAGGAGGGGAGGTTTTAGACAGTGAGGCTTTGTACCGGCTGCCAAAATGCGGTGTTCCGGTCGGGGAAGTGTTTCAGCTGAATCTCCAATGTGCGCACACACACACACACACACACACACGCACACACACAGAGGCTCATCACCGGGACTCTGTAGCAGGATGCTGGATTCCCTAAAAATACTTGTGAACAGAGAGACAGAGACAATGGAATGCTTTGTTGGGAATGTTTCTGCCTCTGTGCTTCCGGAGAGGATCTTCCTCAGTGAACCCTACCAAAGCAGTCCGAAGTGACTGTGTGTGTGTGTGTGTGTGTGTGTGTGTGTGTGTGTGTGTGTGTGTGGGTGGGTGGGTGGAGGTTGGAGGGGGGACACTGGCTGACTATCTCTTTTGCGATGGTTCTGCCTCATCCGACGCAAAGAGCCCAGAAAGCTGCAGTGCTTTCTTGTTTGTTTGTTTGTTTGTTTGTTTGTTAGATTTAATTTCTGCTGTCCTCTTCCACTGCTTTCCAACCACTATTGTTTCCTCCTCTCTGTTCTCTGTTCCTCTGTCCTTCGCTGAGGGAATCCTCTGACATCTCGAGGGTGTGTCCTGCTCTACATTCCTCTGCTGCCTCAGAGGAATGTCTAGTTCACAAGCTCAGCTCCAGCTCGATGTCGATTTCACTGTTGTTGTTGTTGGACGAGCAGTCTGCGCTGCAGTATTAAAGTTTATACTGATAGTTTTGCTCTCTTTGGCGATTCTGTTATACATTTATTTTAACACTGAATTTTCCAAAGATCTTTCCTCCATGCCTCGTGTCATCCTGCTCTATCCCAATTGTACCTTACATCATGAAGTCAGAATTCAGGCCTCCTCTCTAACAAAATGGTCTTGAAAGTCTGACGATTGATTTAACTTCTAACTTGATAACATGTATTTAAATGAACAAAATGAACACAACAGTCGTCATCACGCTACCCACGATTTAACTTTGGTCACATGATAACAGGTGGTTGTAAATGGCGGGAAGATTGTGACCCGTCCCTCTTTGGTGTTGAACGTCCTTCTTGATCTTTCTCCGGACATCCTCTGACTCCTGGTTGATGACTTTGACAGATTCCTAGTCGATGCTGTAACCAGGTTTTTTGTCTAGTGTGATGTCATACTTTAACTATGGATCCACCTTGTAGTCTTTACTCTGAATGTGTGAGAATGCAGGATGAACTACTTAATCACCCATCAATGATGCAGGCCCCTTCACCGACAATTATTTCAACCTGTTTTACCTGTAGGCATTTGTAATTTATAGCATGCTGGATAAGCAGATCCTTTCTGGTGAACAGGCGACAGATGTGGGAGGATGATGGGGAAATGTTTTGTTTCTTCAAGCCTGCCAGAAGACTACAGATGTGGGAAATCCTTAGGGCCGGTGGAATCTCTTCAGGAACATCCTCAGCATGCAGGGAAGATTCTGATTGGCTACAGCCGAGGCCTGGTGGTCCTATGGGATCTGAGTACCCGTCATGCCGATCAGCTCTTCCTGGGAAAGCAGGTACCTGGTGTATAGAATAAAGTTTAGTATACACTGATGTACGTTTTCAATTTTCCATGATAAATCTTTCAGACTGGAACAATGAAGAACTTAAAAGTCTTCAGCAGCATGTTACGTTATTTCTTGTAATTGTTACGTTGCTTTGGACACATCAGTGTTCACAAAAATACAGTAGCTGTCCTCCTAAAAGGTTTACTTTTTAATTGGAATGATAAAAGTAATAATAAAATTACAAGTGACACAATTTAAAAAGTGTTAAAGCTAGCATGGCCTGCTACCAACAGTCTTCCAAGTTATGGACTCAGTGGCAAATAAAGTCCTAGCTGCTCAAAGATGCTCTGATCTCTGATATTAGTTCAGTGGAAACTCCTTCAATAATCGACAGGTTGTCATTATTCGAGATATATATAGTATGTGTGATTCTATTGCTGTGTGACCTGGTCTGATGTTGGTCTGTGTGTGTGTGTATGTGTGTGTGTCTGTGTGTGTCTGTGTGTGTGTGTGTTTGCACATGTGAACCCCCCCTGCAGCAGCTGGAGAGCCTGGTGTGGGAACGTTCTGGAAACTTATTTGTCAGTTCCCATAGTGATGGTGGCTACTCCGTGTGGGCTGTTACCAGCGGCAACGCCTATAATCACCAGCCAGTGTCCTCCACCATCCCATACGGTGAGAAATGCATACATAACACACACACATACACACATACACTTCTGTTTCACAGCTAATAGATATTTGAGGCATGCAGTGTATTGTCATCCAGGTCTGGTGATGAATCTGTATTCTGGCATCATCTGGCCTAATCCTATCTAATTTAATCTGGAAGACTATGGCTGAATGAACCGTGACTGGTGACATATTTGTGAGTCATAGTAGAGACTTGCGGTTACAGTTAGAATTGGGGTCAGCGTTAGGGGGATCTGTCCGATCAGCTTCCTTGTGGGAGTGACTATGAGACGGTCTAGACAGTGATGATAATCCAGAATATGTATGGGAAAGTTTTAAGCATTTAACCTCCTTTTGCTCTAGATTTTTTTTTTTCTCTCAGCTCTTCTTTTTCTTTTTCTTTGCCTCCTCTGGAATGTGGAATAGTTCACGTTTTTTAACTTCACTGTTGATGGTTGTCATCTATTGCAGGCCCATTTCCCTGTAAAGCCATCAACAAAATCCTGTGGAGGACAGCAGAGACAGGGTGAGTGACTCACTCTTATTTTGGGACACATTTTTCCTATTTGAGTGCACTTGATTTATGCACACAGACTTTCACAGTGCCAGTAAATCTTTACTTCTTTATTTTGTCTAATTAGATCTGAGACTTCTTTTTATTTTCTACTTATTTTGTAGTCTTTGATTGTGCTTTCTAAATGAATTTTCACCAAGATTTTATGTTCCCTTTTATTCAAAAAGTTTACTCCTGCCCCAAGAAGACTATTTGCTTGAGTTTTCAGTAAGCAAGGTGCTAATAAGAAGCAGTAAAAAAATGGCAGACATTGGCCCATAATAAACAGCTCATTTGCATTTTCTCCCAGTTTTTCAAAGTAATTAACAACAACAACAAAAATGTTGCAAGTGGTATTTTTATAAACTTTAAAATCCAAAATAAACATACTTCCCCGATCAAAAAATAGAAAATAATGAGCCCTAATTATATTAGAAACACCTGCTCTATGTTTCCCCAGAGCAGCGGTTCCCAATCTGTTTGGCTTTTGCCCTTTTAAAATAAAGCAATATCACAAGTATTTGTGACAGTCTCACATATGTAGGGATTGTTACCAGGTCAACCAAAGAATGATTTTTTTCTGAAGTAATTCCAAAGAAAATAAAACAAAGATTAAAGGAATATGTGGACAAATTAATAGAATTTTGTGTGAATGTTTTTTTTCTGCTTTTCTATCCTTTGAAACACGGATATGATGGTGGATAACATTGACCTGATTAAAAATCCTTTCCATATGTCTGTGTGTGCCTCACTCCAGCTCACCAGTGCTGTTATACAGCGGAGGGATGCCCAGAGCCAGCTACGGTGACCGTCACTGTCTGACCATTCAACAAGATAAAGACCACGTCACTCTCGACTTCACATCCCGAGTCATCGACTTCTTTACTGTCCACAGCATAGAGCAAGAAAAAGGTGAGGAGCTGGCCAGCATTAAAGATGTGTAACTGGTTGGCTTGTGCTTTGGTATATTTTGATTCCTTACAGTGTTTTCTCTCCCTTTGATTCAAGAATTTACTTTCAGCATCTCTTTCAGCTAGACTAAACTAACCTGTTGTATAAAAAGTGTAGTCTAAATGTTGCAGAAGCATCAGCGCTTTATTTTCTGTCTTACCTCTCTTACAGAGTTTGACGACCCGTCGGCGTTGGTAGTGTTACTAGAAGAGGAGCTGGTCGTCATCGACCTCCAGACCCCCGGGTGGCCTTCTGTGCCCACTCCCTACCTGGCTCCTCTCCACTCCTCCGCCATCACCTGCTCCTGCCACATCTCCAGCGTCCCACCCAAACTCTGGGAGAGGCTGGTCAACGCTGGTAAAGCACAGCAGGGCCGCCAACACACACACGGGGTGAGAAGCACGCTGTGGAGCTGAGTTTGATAGATCACATCATAGACCGTAAAAATAATGGACGTAGCCACCGTGACGTCACCCAATGGTTTGTGGTCTCATATTTTGAAGCCTCAAGTTTGGCATTTTGACCGTCGCCGTCTTGGATATTTGGAGCCAGAAGTGATGAGAAGTTACCATATGTGGATGAGAGGGTGGAGCTGAGTCTAATGCTAGCTGCTAGCATGGTTAGCACAGTGCATTTGCAGTCTATGGTTAACTGTGATGTCAGTCAAAGAACGTAGCTGTAGCTGTTGGCAGGATGCTACAGGATGACAGGATTATTCTGGACATTGGTTTATTCATGGCCGCAGGAATATTCACTTACAGGAAATCCATGATGCATGTAAGCAGCTTAACCTGAGGATATCTTAAACAGAGTATGGCCAATGGCCAGGGCTACTCATGCATGTACTTTAAACGTAGCCATCAACACTAATCAGTGTATATGCTTACTATACACACCTGCATGCTTACAGATTCAAGATACAAGTTTTTTATTTTGGCTTTCTACCGAGTGTCATATCAAGGTTCAGTTGCTGCATCTGTTTGCTAATGGAGAGCAGTATCAATAGGTCATTATTGAAATAGTTTTAAATTGATTCCTTCAAGTAAGGATATTGCAGTTATTGCTCATGGTACTAGTTCATCTGAGCTCATACGCTGGCAGCTGGACAACCAAGAGGAAACCAGCGGAAGTTTGACCATCAGCCTGCTGGTGATTGTGTTAACTTTAAGAGCAGGTGTGGGCAGTTAAAGGCTTTGCAAAGGCTTTGTAGCTTAGATCAGCTATTTGATCAGTTGCACATTAGACTAACATCCACACACACACTCACACTCACAGCTGGTACGCTCGTAAATCGTCTGTCTGTCTGTGTGAGGCTGAACCAGAGAGACTGTCACTATAACAGAGCAAACCCAACAAAAGCACCGAGCTGCAGAGGCCAGAGAGTTTCTGTTTACACATGCTCATCCATGTGGGGCATGCCTGTGTGTCAGGGCTAGTACATTTTGAGCTGGGGTCATGATAAAATAGAAAGCGTCAGGAAATATGTTGTCAGTCAAAATTCAGTACGTGATTTTTTTTTTTCTCCTGTAGCCTTTTAAGTTCTAACTTTTCTCTAATTTTTGTCTATCTGTGTAGAGTTGGCCCATATGTGGAGGGAAAAACCTGGCACCTCCACCCAAACAACAAGAGCTGCTATTGACAGGGTATCTATACACACATACACTCACTCACTCACTCACTCACACTGTATAACACACATTAACAGTCACAGGTTGTGTCCATCCCGCAGGTGGATCCAGTTTTCAACAGTTTCTTCATTACATAATCTGGCACAAATCTCATTCTCTCTAGTAAGTGTAAGTGATTAAATGCTGCATTAGAAACAATTCTGATGTGAACCACATGGACATCCTGCATAAAACGTGATCAACATGTGACATGTCCTGAAAAGCTGAAAGCAGTATTTGTCAGGATTTACTCTGGCAATAAACAAATCCTGAGACAACCGACAGACTTTTGCCAACTACAGATGTTTGGCAGAGTTAGTGTTGGCATGAAGCACAATGAGACACAACTACAACATATAAACACAGTTTAGCTAGATAGGTGCTAAAAAAGGATGGGACACCTTTTGTTATTGTAGCTTCTCACATTCATATTTTGATATTGCTGTTAGGTTTTATTAATGGAAATAAAGCTTGTAATCCAAAATACAGTTTCTATTCTATTAGGTGCACTTAGCTAAATCTAATAGAATACAGCTGGACAATATCAGAAACACATTTCAGTGTCATGGAATATAATTCAAAACCACCAAATCACATCCTCAAAATTAAGTCGAGTTGAATCAACACCACTTTGCGTTCTCAACAAAAGTGAGTATTATAAAGATTTATACCATGGTCTGGGTGAATACTCTTTTCTGATTGGCCGGCAGGTGAGCATTTAAACCGTTTAATGCACATGTAGTTCGGCTCAATTTTAATCACTGCTCTAAATTCATCCGCTACCCAACCATGTAACCATAGCAACATCAAAGAGCATAGCTGTCAAGGAAAAAGAGATGGAGAAGAAAAGAAAGAAACCAAGCGTAAAAAAAAAAACAGCACAAGGAACTGACACCTGAAGATCTTAAAATGATTGAGGAAGAGGAGGATGAGATTAATACAAGAAAGGCAACAAAATGGGCAGTTAATATACTGAGAGACTTTGAAACACTGATTGGGAGACACACTCTGCTGTTATGCTTAATGACACCACGGTTCAGGCTGACAGCGAGTACAGTGAGGCAAGTTGTCATGACAACGGCAAGCTGTTGCTTCCTAACCTTTTGATTTTGAGTGCAAATCTTTAACCAGATATTTTCGAATGCTTTTCTTTTATATTGTTAGCAAATGAGCATGGTATAAGCAGGATAATCAACTTGTAGGTGTGCATTAAACAGTTTTAAGGCACTTCGCCTCCACATCGTGCCCTAAAACTGTATAATGAACACCTGTTCGTTGATTATCCCTTACATAATGTATTGCAAGGTTATTGTATTGGATTGTATTAAATGTGGCTACATGTACCGTGTCCAATAAACCTCAAACTGTATTTTTGACCAAGCCAATCACATGATCAGATGTGCACCATCTTGATTGATTCGCACCAAATTACACTGAAAATTCAGATTGTATTTTCTGTTGCAATATTTCTTTAAATCTGTGTGTTGACAGACACGAGGATGGCACTGTGCGTTTCTGGGATGCGTCAGGTGTCGCTCTCACACCGCTATACAAACTCAGCACAGCCAACGTCTTCCACACCGACTGCGACCCTAGCGACGACCCTCAGGACCCTAGCGACGACCCCGACATGCAGCAGGAAGAGGAATGGCCGCCCTTCAGGAAGGTGAGAAGCGAGAAGGCTCGAGTGCGTGAAAGGAGGTGAAAGGAACAGGAGAGTTAAAGTCTTTCCTCTCAAGATCTTATTTTACAGGCTGTGGGAATAAAAACAATCTGTGTTTTAGACACACGCACAGTCAGTCCTGTAACACTACATCTGTGGCCTAATTTTCCCATCTGATTGTTTTCATGTGTTTGGTTTTCAGACAGGCCCACCCCATTGTTCCTGTTATTAAAACTTGACTCTGAAGGAACCACAGTCTGATTCAGTTTTAATGGCCTGTTTTCTGTACAGCGTTACATTTAAATGAACTGATTCAGCATCGGGAAGCAGAATTTCATGTCGAGGGGAATCTGGCTGAGCAGGACGGTTTTTGGTAGATGTTGACAGGAAATGGAGATGGAAGAGCTCGATGAATATTTAAATGAATTTGAGTTGGAGATGTCGTTTCTCGTCTTTTCGGTCGGACGTCCAAGACAAGCGCATATGATCTGGGATCTCTTCTCTAGACAGGCAGAGATTACAGTGAAAGGAAGACGCATAACTGTTTTATTTGGTGTCTAATATCGCTCTTTGATTTCACACACGCACCTCTTAGGCTTGTTTTCCCATTCCTTTTACTCTTCTTTTCTTCCTGTTCGCTCTCCCACTCAGCCCCCCCAACCTTTCCTCATGTATCCTGTGGTAACAGAGCTGCATGTTCAGGAATGTGGCCCTCATATGGGATGAAGAGCCTTTCCCTTTTTTCTCCTCTGTAATGAAAACCAGACCCATCAGCCCACTCTTTCTGTGTATGTGTGCATTAGTGACCAACTTTTCCTACTCCTTGTTTTGCCAAGGCACAACTCCCATGTGAGGGGATTCTATTGGAATTCCTACTGTGTGTGTGTGTGACAGATTAATGCACATGTTTTGCTGAGTGTGGATGAGGGGGAAGGAGGGGGGGGATTGTCCTGGCATTTGGTGGAGAATAAGAGTAAAGAGGCTGCCGTAGAGTGAAGAGGAAGAGGAGGAGAGCTTAAGGAGGGCATTTTGACATCGGTCTTCCTGAACTGAATTTGTTTGTGACCGATTTCAGATCCAAGATTCTGAAGCTGTGATGTTGGAAGTGGAGAATTTAGAAGAGAAACATCCTTTTGAATTTGTTTGCTTATTCAGCATGCTGCCATAGCTGCAGTAACATTCCTCTGAAGTGTCTTGGTGTCAGTGCATCATCTGTTTTTCTGTGATGGATCTAGAAAGCCACAGTGTTAACAGATACCGGAAAGAAAGAAAAACAAAGTTGATTTGCATGAACCACTAGTTCCAATGAATGCAAAGTAAACTATATGCAGGTTTCTGTAGTAACTAATCTTATTGTGTGTGTGTGTGTGTGTGTGTGTGTTTAGGTGGGGTGTTTTGACCCATATAGTGATGACCCCAGACTGGGCATCCAGAAGATCAGTCTGTGCAAATACAGTAACAAGCTGGTGGTGGCTGGGACTGCTGGACAGGTAAAAACCTTCTTACACACGAAAACAAACACACTGATGTCTGTCACACACTGTCTCAGGTCATTTCTAAAAGACGCAATACAACAAGTTCTTTTAGAAGTTATTATTCTGAAGACATTTTACGTGTGGATTAAAACCAACAAGTTTTAAGAGTTTTAGTCAAACAGTTACAATTAAATATAGAATAGAAAATCAGAATTTCTATTCACATTATGCAGGTGAATATAACACACATTGGAAGTTAACAATAAAGACCAATTATATCAACATTTACATATATTATATCTATTTACTATAATCTTTGCTAATGTTCACTAGGAAGTTAAATAGTTTTATGATGATTTTATTTTCCTTGAAGGAGATGAAGGCAGTTGATCAACTTGGTTGGTGTGACTGCAGTTGCACAAGTGCTCTTACACTGAATAGTTGCCCGTACACCTGTGCTAAGTAGAGTTATGTTGATTTTTAACAGGACTAAAAGTTCAAAGCCTTACAAACTGGACACAACAAAAAGTGTTTGGCACAACAAACAACATAATGAGGATTATTGCTATTAGAGCTTCAGGAGTCATGGGGTTAAAATGCACACAGGATTTTCCCACTGTGTTATCCTCCAAGACAAAGCTGACGTTTTAAGTGAGCATGGCACTTTTATGCACCTTTTATGTATTGTCACTGGAGTGTGGCCTGACATTTTTAGTGCACTGAAAACATTCCACTTTTTGTTGAAGGTGAGCTGTTTTATGTGCCAGTAATTTGAACTTTTCGGTGGTCAGTTTCTAGTCGTGTGACATTTCACAGGAACACCATAAACTGAGTACTGAACGAGCCATTACAGTACGTTTCCTTCCACCTTTCATCTCTCCAGGTGATAGTGCTGGGTTTGAGCGACGAGCGTTCGGACCACTTGGTGGACGTATCGGTGGTTGACCTGCTGCAGGACAGGGAGGGCTTCACCTGGAAGGGCCATGACAGGCTGGAGCCGCGCCTTAAACCCGCCCCCTTCCCACCGGGCTTTCAGCCACTGGTGCTGGTGCAGTGCCTTCCACCTGCCTCTGTTACGGCGGTGGCGCTGCATGCCGAGTGGAACCTGATCTCCTTCGGGACCAGTCATGGATTTGGCCTGTTTGACTACCACAGACGAAACGCTGTGCTGGCCAGGTAGGAGCACACAGCCACAGCTTGGGATATTCATTTTCATTCTTGGGTGTTCACGGGCCAAAGCAGGGACGTTTCAGGATTTATACTCAGTCTCTGCTACCCTGCTCTTGCCTTTTATTTCCCTCCTGGAAAAGGTTATCTGATAAATTTATGAAATTCACCAAATTGTTCCCCTAGGTGTACCCTGCACCCTAATGACTCCTTGGCAATGGAGGGTCCCCTGTCCAGAGTCAAATCCTTGAAAAAGTCCTTACGACAGAGCTTCAGACGCATCCGCAAGAGCAGAGTGTCCGGGAAGAAACGCACCATCACCACACCCACCAGCAAGGTAAATGTCCGTCGATCTCTGGGAGCAAGTAGAGTTGAGAGCAGTTGATTTCATTTCTGCATTTTGTGACTGTGTTTGTGTGTTATGTGTAGGTCCAAGAGGCAAATGCTGCTCTAGCAGAGCAGGAAGACGTGGCTCCGGTACAGCGAAGGATTGAACCCCGGTCAGCAGACGACTCGTTGTCTGGAGTGGTCCGATGTCTCTGTTTCGCTGACACCTTTCTGCGTGACGGTGTGTTAACTTGCTCATTGAGATTATGAACTAAACTTGGAATTTCCTTTTATAAATTTAAGGACTTAAAAAAACAAACAAAACTGTCACCTGGAATTGACATATATATGACTGTATCTGTATCTACCAGGTACGCACCACGGCCCCACACTATGGGCGGGCACCAACTCTGGCAGCGTGTACGCCTACGCTCTGGAGGTGCCCGGCGTCGGCTCAGGGCGTGTGTGTGAACGGGGCGGTGCGGGAGAGAGCAGTGTATGCGTGGAGGCGGTGTTGGGTAAAGAGATCCAGCTGATGCACAGGGCCCCCGTGGTGTCGATCTGCGTGTTGGACGGCCGGGGGAAACCGTTACCGGACCCGTACGAAGCCTCGCAGGACCTCGCCATCGCGCCGGATATGACCAACGCTCACTCTGTGCTCATCGCCTCAGAGGAACAGCTCAAGGTAACGGTTGAAAAAGATGTATTATGATGTAATAGACATAAAATGCCTGTGAGAATATACAGTTACAGTTTTTAATCGTGGCCGTCCTCCTCTGCTCTCTCTCTCTAGGTGTTCTCTCTTCCCAAAGTGAGCGCTAAGACCAAGTTCAAGCTGACGGCGCATGAAGGCTGTCGGGTGAGGAAGGTGGCTCTGGTGGTCTTCAACTCCACAGCTCAGGAAGACTACAGCGAACACACACTGGTCTGTCTGACCAACCTGGGTGACATGCACCTCTTTAACATACCTGGCCTCAGACCACAGGTAGAGTTTGGTTGTACAATTGTGTGTTTTTTAGGAGTATTTACAGTAATTGTGCAGTTTGATTGGTATATTAGAACACTTGCAACAGCACTTTGACTGGGTTTTTTTTAATGATGCACTGATATTTTACGTATTGTTTGTGTGTTTTTAGGTGCGCTACGACTGCATCCGTAAAGAAGACATCAGTGGCATTGCATCCTGCGTCTTCACCAAGAATGGACAAGGTGAGGAGAAAACACTTTTAATGAAGGTGCAGTAAAATAATCAGACACTGAAAGTGGAAAAAAACAGCATTTTGATAATGAAATTTCAACACTGTGAAATAACAAGAAATAATCTCGGTAAAGATTAATTAAATTAAGGCAAGTTTTATTTGCCAAGGCTCTGAGATATCTACTGTTGAGACTTCTGCCTTCGTCCCAGAACAGTGAATGTGAATGGAAATGTGTAAAATACATTTAAAAAAAAAAAACAGCGTCCCTGCATAAACTACACACATCATGTGGACAGTTTTTTTTATAGTTCCCAGTTAATGACAAGTCTACCTGTCTAATTGTTGTCTGCTTGTTCCACACAGGGTTCTACCTGATCTCTCCTTCAGAGTACGAGAGATTCTCCTTGTCTGCCAAAGTCCTCACTGAACCGCTCTGCTCTGTTCAGCTGGACCGACCACTAGAGCCCACACCGGCCAGGTAACATAAACACACACTGACACAATCATATAGCAGCGGTGTACCTTGTTGTAGGACTCACAGCCTCCATCCATCCACATGGTTACATCTGTGATGTATTTATTACCCACCACAGGGCCCCCAAATGTTTCCACGTCAGTGTCCTCCAATGTAAATGAACATGACGCCAAGATATTTTGTAATGACTAACTGAATTGCATATTATCTGAATCTGAGCAGTAAAATTAGTCAAATTAACCACATTTGCTGTGGACCCTTGTAAACCTGTCAATGACCCTTGGTGGTCCCTGGACCCCACATTGGGAACCACTAAGCCTTCTGTTCGTAATGCTTTCTAGTGGGTTACCACCAGCTCAAAGCACTCAGCTGCATGTGAAACCAAAGAAATGATACTTTTACTGTAACTGCTTTATTATTACTCCATCTATCGCCAAAGTAAATGGTGTGTGCTCATGTGTCTCCTCAGCGATGGCACGACGACGCAGCCGCAGGCCAACGGAACCCACAAGAACCAGATGGGTCAGGCTGAGGGTAGGTCTGAACACACACACACACACACACACACACACACACACACACACACACACACACACACACACACACACACACATACGTTTTCTTTTTACCCTTACTTCTCTCTCTAGCTTTCTCTCTTCTCCCTGTTGCTTTTCTTTCCTCTTCTTATTTCTCTCCAACTATTTATTCTCTCTCTTCTCTCTGTGAACCTCTTAAACTCCGAGCAGCCCTTGCAGGGGTTCCACTCTGGTCTCCATGGTAACCATTCAGTATGCCCCAGTTGCCTCTCCTGCCCAGCACCTCCTTCACTGGCAGGAAATGAAGGTTGTTGTGGAGACCAGAGTAGGGTTTGTTTATATCCTAGTGGGCCTATCACCTGCTTGCTTGTTCATTAACAACTTGTAAGCATTAATACACCATCACAAAGATTATGTTTACAGGCAAAAATGCAGATTTATCAGACTTGGAAAATAGTTAATCTTCGCTTTTTGGCTCATCCACTTTTGATTCGCCACACCTTGTTGGGTTTTACAGAAGAGGAATCCATAACCAATCGTGCCCAGATAGGTGCAGATTTTGTGTTCTTAAAACATGAGATACTGTCAATTCTGAAAGAGGAGAGATGAGGAAGAAGATTTGATTAACTTTGGATGAAAAACAGAGGCATGCTATTGGGTACTAGAAATGTGAATTTCAGCAACAATTCATCTAAAAGAGAAGAAAGTAATAAACTTGTAATATTAGTCCAGCAGAGTCTACAATGCTAGCAACTCTGTGAGACTATACTCACCCAGATGTACAACCAGCCTGCAGACACAGCAGAAACCTTCAGACTCTGACTGTCTGGCCGTCTCCCTCACAGGACAAACGGAAGAGCCTGCGAGCACCCTGTCGTCTC
The DNA here is from genome assembly GCF_963924715.1 of Thunnus thynnus. NCBI lineage: Eukaryota > Metazoa > Chordata > Actinopteri > Scombriformes > Scombridae > Thunnus > Thunnus thynnus. Next base: position 20,852,378 of record NC_089533.1, read on the forward strand.
CCATCCTGGACACCCCGCTGGACTCCCCCCTCAGCTGCGCTGACCTCACCCTCGACTCCACTGGAGAACTCACCGTGGAGGACGTCAGGGATTTCCTAACGTAGGCATACACACTAACATGTACATTTACACACAGCTCACACTGTTAAACTGGATTCTAAGACAATAATTAATTTGTGTTTTGTGCGTCTGCTGTGCAGCACTGTGGACGAGGCAGAGAATAACCTGAAGAACATCAAAGAGGAGGAGGGACGCTCGACTGGCATCCTCATCAATTGAAGAGGTGAGAAACGTGCACTATAATGCAGTTACTTTAACGCACATTTAACACACCCGTACGAGCAGATGCATGAGCTCACACTTGCTTAGACAACACTGAGTATATGAGAGCGAGCGTGTAGACAAACTCCTCACACAGAGACAGACACCTGTTTCTAATGGAGCTGGTCCAGAGTGTGGAAACTTCAAAGATTTGTTCTGTCTGAGCGCTGCATTCCAATAACAAGCCCCGCACTCTGTTTTCCCCTCCACTCCGTGTCTTTGAAAAGCCAGTGGAGCAGAAATCATTTCCAGTGAGGCAGACTGAAAAGACTGTGTGCTTTTCATACTGTAGCTCAGAGTTTCTTTGTACTGTACTTGGAGTTGGCCCAGGGCTCATTTGTGCAGCTTTATTCACTTTACTAGTTTGCCCAGATTAAATTCCTCATATTTATGTCTTGTCTTATTCAATTTTTGTTTTTAGTAGCCGTGACTAACCCTGCAGTAGAACAGGCAAATCCAAAATGGAGCAGCCTCCATACTAATATCAGTTTTTATTCAGCTGTTACCAACATGTTACCCCTGAAAATACAAATTTGAGGTATACAACGCTGGATTTGACAAAATATAGGACGTTATCCTCACATTTGTAACATATATTTGTATTTAGTGCATGTTGATATTGAAAGCAAAGATGCATTTATGATTAAGTGAAACGGGGGAGCTGTCCAGGATATGAAGTGATGAGTATATAGTGGAATCTTTTACCTTCTCTGCACTTATCGCACTCATCTGTTCAGTAATACGCAGTGCACTCACAGGAGTCATAACTCAGGAGGTGATGGTTGCTGACATCATCTCCCTCCTCCACCTAATTGTCAACATCTCTTCATCACTTTTTAACTCTCTGCTGCCCTCTGGAGGTGACATCTGAAAATACAGATACTACACTGTAAAAAGCACACTGTACTGCATTTACTTTATATTTTTAATTAGTAAAATGTCACATTTTATTTATTAACTGTACTGTACTTGTACTTGCTATATAGGTTAATTATTATCATCAATGTATTAGTTATCTTTAATTAATCAATTTTCTTTTTTTTAGTCCAAGAAATGTCAGAAAACAGTAAAAAATGTCCATCACAATTTGCCAGAACCCAAAAGAACATTGAATAAAGTTGATTATTTTGTCCAACCAACAGTCCAAAACTCAAATATATTCACAGTACAGTCATGAAAACAGAACAGCAGCAAACAGCAAGATGAAAACAACATGTGTGCCGTACTTTATGAAGTAATTTTATGTTGCCTTTTATGTTGCTTTTATATTTATGTTTAGAGGTACTTTTATGTTATGTTTTATGTTTTTACTGTAATCAGTTAATCCGCTAATTGTTTTAAACTCAAAGAATTCCAATAAACTCTTGTTCTGTCGTTGTATGACGAGCAGTAATAGAAATCAGATGTGGTGTGAGGTTGCCAGTGTGTCCTATTTAGATCCTAAAAGTTTAAAGAAATACACAATTTTCAGTAGTACTAGTAGTAGTAGTAGTAGTAGTACCTACTGTGGCCTTCTGTCAGACATCACACTGCGTCACACTGCATGCTAAAGAGTTAAATCCACAGACATCAGATTTTGGTGTCAGTGTTATCATCACTAATTGCCCCCAAAACTCCAATGACTCCTTTAGCTTTGAATCAAGCTGTGTCTTTATGTAAAGTGGTGATGATTGTCGCTCATGTTGTCCTCTGATTGTTGTTGAAGTTTTACAGGGAGGGGCTCAAGTGGTCTGGATGGACCGGATTTCAGTGCTGGACCACAAACATCTCCCATCAGCCCACTGGACGAGCCCCCGGCGGGCACTCTGCGCTCTCATGTTAGCCTGGCACAAACTGGGAGGAAAGTCTTCATACGGACAAAGAAAAACAACGTTAAAGACTCTGGTTGTGGCTCCTCCCGCTTGGAAGAACTGAATCCTCTTCTTTTATAACCACTTTGGAAACATGACATCACCTCCCACACGGAGACACTGAACTCTCACACAGCACAGCGTGGCGGCTGGACGGACATTCGAGGTGACGATTCTGATTTCAAGAACTAAAAGGCTGAAATTTCCGTCACGGCTGTGTTGCTGTGACTGCACCTCCTGAGCCCTTCCCCCCCCCTACCCCCACCCCCCACCCCGACAACTTGATGTTTATTCTCTCCAGCCAGTCGAGGCAGTCAGGCGTGATGACTGTGGCTCAGCTCACGAGGAAAGGGCTGTTACATCCCACACAGGAGAATTAACGGTGACGTTTCTGTTTTTTATTTTTCTACCCACGGTTTTGTGGCGTGCTAGGGGTCGGTCTGAGGTTTCCACACAGTTGGAACTGGAATCGGTGCTCAGTCGCCTAAATGCGCTTGTAGATTCCTTGCACACACTAGTGGATGCGTTGGATTGTTCTGCACATATCACAACACCACAGCCCTGTTTATGAACCGAGGATATCCAGCAGAGACTGAAAGGAAAAGGGAGCATCGTAGCGTTGAAGAGAGCAAAACTAGCAAATGAAGTATTTTGAATATTTGAGTATTGAGATTTGTAGCATTTATATTCTTTCCCCTTTTAGGTGCCAATAAGTGCAGTGAGGAAATATCATCACAAAGGTTTAAACAAGCTCTCTGTCTACTAAGCTCTTCGTATTAATGAAGAAAAAAAAAAAAAAAAAGAGCGCTGGGTTAATGAAGGTGTTTTGTATTGCAAAGATTGATGCTAAATATGTTTTTGTATGGCTTTTGGGCAAAGTAAAGGTATTTTATAATGACGGATGCTGTAGAGCAGGAAGATGCAAGAAGAGAGTAGTCGAGCTTTAAGCCTGCGTTCACACATGATCACCAAGAGTGAAGCGAAGGTGTTGTTGCAGCTGTTTGGGACTAAAGCAGATTTAGATGAAATAATATTTTTGACGCCTTTTTGAAATACCTTAATTTCTACATGCATGGCCTCAATCGGAAATAGCATTCTTGTCTTAACTATAGTTTTCTATTTGTATCAGAATAATTTGGCCACATGTCATGTAAGGAGGAGGAGGAGGAGGTGGGCAGCGATGTCACAGGAGCACGACACGGTACGACACACCCGCTGTGAATACTTTAAGCAGCCTCATATTGAGAGACATCTGTGAAACATTGGGCTGCTCTTCCGGTTTTAATCCCTCTTACATGTGACCCACGTGACATCACTGTCCTCTTCCAATAAGGAAGCTACGCTCACCGGGACCATGCGATGTGAAGTTACAGTATTGTCGAGAGGTCAACAGTGACGTCAGTGTTTTTGAGAATAAAGTTTCTGTTTTTATCCTCAATTTCTGCTCTGCGTTTGGTAAAATCAGGACGGATAAAAAAGACGTATTTTCTCTACTCTGCTTATTTTCAGTGACTCAAACATTAAGAGAAGGGGACGAAGGTGAAGAATGTGGTGACACGAGGAGTCTTTGGTTAAATCCTCCCTCCTCTCGTAACGTTACATCATCTCATGCAGAAATCTTTTGACGGGACTCAGGGAAGTGTGGCGAGGGAGGCAAAGTCAGTGTGAATGCGAAGTGTAATGTACTGTGTACTATGATGCACCCAGGAGATTTCTTTGGGTTTCTGTGAATTGGTGCATTGTGGGTAATATTGGCTGGCTACAGAGCTTTGATCACCAGTATTTTTAACCCCCCCCCCCCCCCTTTTTTTAAAAAGGTTTTACTGTGTAAAATACAAAAATATATACAGTATCTATATCTAGGTTTACAGACAGGTTTATAACTGCAGGCCGATGATAGAGTAACACGTTAGAGCCTCCTACCAACCGCTCAGTATTCAAGCTTTTTGATCACATCACCTTAAACAATATAAGAAGTTAAAAAAAGGGACCTCACTACTAACTTATGTAGCTCAACAGGTAGGAATCATGTTAATGCCTTTTTACTTTTGTGTTAGCTTTTGTCGGTGTTCTGGTTGACACTCAGATAATTAACCCTTTCATGCTACAGCTGGCACGATTTAGCTTTTTTAAAAATTCCACAATTAAGATGAATTTGTTTTTACTTTTGTCATTCAGTTTTGTGCGTAGGATTTTAATCGGGTCATTTAGCATTTTGGCTGATGAAGAATTGTGAATGTTAATAAAATTATTTACTCTCTCTAAGGGACTTGGTGTGCTGTGTTTGGTTTGTACTTAAAAAAAAAAAAAAAAAAAAAAAAAGGTAAAATATTTCAGGCGAGAGCTGTGGCTAATTTTAAAGGCTTTTTGTGCTTTCGTGGAGTTTATAACGTGTGTCATACACATGCTTTGGTGAAACCTGAAAGTGAGACTATGTATGTTTGGAAATAAGAAATATCACATCTTAAAATTGTTGCTTCCCACCACTGCTTAAATGTAACATGCCATGACAGTTACAAGAGATTCAGATCACTAGATGGTAACTAAGAAAAGCCAGATGACAATATGTGATGTGAGATTTTATTTTAATATAAAATACATAAATAAAGCATCTGCAGGTGGCATCAGGAGCATGTACACATATTCATATACACACACGTGTTTGTGTGTGAGACTCAAACACACTAACAGGCATACAGTTCACCCCACAAAATATAGTATAAAGAAACAAAAACAAAGGTACTGTAGTTGCAGCCATTTGTGGACATATATAGATATACTGCTTGGACCAATGCCTGCATAACACACAGGTCACATGACCACAAGCAGTTGTGTTATGTACTCCAAACGATCTGCTAAACTAGTCAAACCGATCAGAAATCTGTTAACCATAAACGAAACTACTGTCCCTTTAATTGAGATATGTCTCTGATATGATGCACTAGATCTCCCATTAAAATTGCATTTAAAAAAAGTTACAAGTTTTGTTCCAAAATGAGAAACATATTTGAAAAAAGCAACACTTTTAAGTTGTAGCAAATTTAGATCAGTGTCTGACTAAAATGTCTAAACTTTAAACCTGTAGAATTTTGAACATCTTGCGTTAACCTTTTCAAAAATTCCATAAAATTTTGGAAAGAAACTCTTTAGCACTTTCTCATCCTCTTCTGAAATCCTAGCAAAGCTCCAGAAAAGCAAGAAAGAAGCTGAATGAAGCCTGTCGCTGTATTGTTGTTAATAAGTAAAGTTAATAAGTCAGGATCTCCCGGTTGTACTGATCGCACAACATTTTAAACATCTGACTTTAAACGTAAAAACGAGGCTGTCTCACAAACTGTAACTTCCACGCTGACGTCTGCTGTGATTTCAGAAGTCAAACGTGTCTCTTTCAGGGTGAATCTGGCAAGAAGCAACTGTCAGATCAGTGGACAACTTACAGAAGGTGAGACCAGACAGACTGGGAAAGGGGGCACACCCCGTTTCAGTGAAGGCGCATTGGGGTAAACACACACACATATCATGTATAGTCATACAACAGAAAAATATATATATATAAACCAACATTCCTCAGAAAAACAATTATAGTGCTGTTTTCTGTTCAGCTCCTCAGTAAAGAAAAAAATAATACAAACTGTAAAATCAACTTTTATCTGCCTTGAACTGCTTCGACTGAGCTGCGCAAAATGGCACTAAGCATGGAGGAGCGATCTATGTCCCTCATCCCCTGAAAAAACTATTGACCATGCAGCACAAGCCACGTGAAAGCAGCGGAACAGATCGATATGTCTGGGATTCACCTCCCTTTGGGTTTTTATAAAGCGTCTGTACACCTTCCTTTATCTCAAAACATAATTCTCTTCTTTCAACAGTATTTAGAGCTGCGGCTAGAAAAGCTTGTAGAAAAAAAATCTGATATTTCGCCGTCTTTCCCAAACAGCAGGAAACCGAGAAAGCCAGCAGCTTCTTGACCGGATGAATTTTCACTGAAAGGGATGTTCTGCTAAACTTAAAATCTGTACAGATGTTTTCAGTTGTTTTGGGGTGTGAGCTGTTATGTGATTAAGAAGACGTGAGCCTGAGAGGGAGAACTCTGCGAGGCTGTTGAGCAGCAGTGTTGAGCAGGATGAGGAGAAGGGAGGAAGTCAGGGTTCAGGTAAAGCTAAGTTAGGCATAGACATCATCATCATCATTATCATCTTACTGGAAGAAAATTACATGGCAGCAAATCAATTTAATGTACGTGTGAGCGTTTTTGTGCGCGTGAATGTTCGTCTATGCGGGGGGAGTTTTGAAAGGCCCCCAGGCGTGGAAGCAGCGTGTAAAGCAGTGAGGCTCGTTTCCCTTCCGCACCAGTCGCAGCTTCCTGGGGTGTTCGGTGTCCTTAGAGCGCATGTGCTGGATGTAAACCTGGAGAGGAGGAGGAAGAGGAGGATGATGATGAGATGGGTCAGTAAGATGTAGAGATGGATAAATAAAACCAACACCGGCACAAACATACAATCTGCAGTTTGTCACTGACCTGGCAGGCTTTGAGACTCAGTTTGATCTCCACCTGGCTGGTCTGAGTACCGACCCACATGTACACCTGAGAGAAGACAAGGAAGGGAAAAAGATGTAATCCAAGGCCCTGTTCACACCTGGCATTAACATGTGTGGTGATCCGATCGCAAGTGGACAGCTACAAGTATGTCTGTTCACACCTGGCATTAGAATGCATCTCCACATGCATCTCGAGTGAGATCTATATGCAAATAAACATGTACATCATTTCTGTCTGCAAACAAATATGTTGTTGTTTTTAACCGGCAGGAGGCAGCAACGCACTTCCCCTGCCTGGTCCGCCCGAAATTAAAGAAGACGACCTCGGCGCGCAGGCTAAATCAAAACTCTTCAGCCCAAATGGAAATCAGACAGCGTGTTTCATGTGTATCACATCCATGAGAATACATTCTGCCTGTTGTTGTGGCTTCTTCTTGTTGTTTTGCACTTTAATATGATGCCAAACTGATTCCACTGTAGAAAGTCAAACAAATCCATGATCAATGATTATTACCTCTTTGCCGTTGTCCAGCAACATGATGTCATCATCAGCCAAGTCGTCCTGACAGAAGTCTGAGCATTTCTCTGACACAGAGAAATAACCTTTCTCATTAGAACACCTGAAGGAAGGAGAGGAGGAAAATACATAAATAAATAAATAGAGGGGAAGGAGAAAGAAGCAGACAGTATTATATATTCATTTATAATGACCTGATGATACCTACTTGTAAAACAGCTAACTGGCACTCACCTGAAGAGCCGAGCATATTTCATATAATCTGCATCTTCATCATACTGCTTCTGAGAACCAATCCCCACCCAGAAGAAGTTCTCTGGCTCCTCCCCCTCATTGATGACCTAAGGAGACAAAATTAATTAGTTTTGACAAACTATACTTTCAAGCAAACATAAACAAACTACTATAGGTGTTTGTAAGAGACATGATTATGACTGTGGGTACTCATAACAAAACATGCAAACAGACTTGACATAAGCTAAAGCTTTAGCGCTGGTATAAGGGTGTTATACCACTGGAACTGTCAGCTAACGGGTAAGCGCTGAAATCATCAGCTGAGGAATCAGAGTTAAAAGTAGCTGAAATGTCTATTGAAGAGTAAGAGATGAAAACAATATTTTTCAGGGTAGTTTTGAGGAATTCAAGTTGCACACAGAATGAAAACGACAAAGAAATTACATCAATATAGGAACCAATTCCTACAAAGTATTCGCTCACACACACACTCACCTGTTTGCTGTATGTGTCATCAAACATGCTGTTCATGATGTCCTCGGCCAGTTTGGCTTCATCAGGGTCAGCAGCTCTGCCCACCCAGGTGTAAACGATGCCCTGATTGTCTGTGCTCTCAAATGGTACCTGCAGAAAACGTAGTGTTACACAGAAACCTATGAAGAAGTCTTTGTCAAAGAAGAAGACAGGACTGTCTTAATGTTAAAACAGTATGAAAGTGGATGATCCAAAGAGATTTGACTTTAATGATCCAAAGAGATTTGACTTTAAAGAATCTACTTTTTTGTAAGATAAAATAAAATCCCAACCTTGAGGATGAAGCAAAACTCTGAGTTGAGATTGCTGGAATCTGTTCCAATCTGGATGGTCCTAAGAGAGAGAGAGAGAGAGAGAGAGATGCAAGATGTGATGTGAGGACAGAAACTAATTCTTATGACCACTGTGTGTCAGAGCTGGTGTGGACAAATCTGATATAAAAAGGAGACATATTGTATTTACCTGGTGCAAAGTGCGCTGCCGTTGGTGCGTATGTGATAGAGGGAAGGCTGGGCGCCATCCGTCTTCTGTTTCCTTTTCCCTTTGTGGATGATGAACTTCCTCTTGAAGTGGGACAGGAACTTAAGGTTCTCCTGCTGCTGAGTCATACGCACCACCTGACCAGCGACACAGGAAAACAGTTTTCAGTTCAGAACAATATTATAAAAAACACAAAGAGCAGAGATCAGGCTTATACTGTGATGGATCTTAACTAAAACTTAAGATTCAACATTAAGAATAGATACATGATTATTTCCCAGATTAAAATTATGTACACGAATCTATCACCATACCTTCAGTTTTCCAGGGAAGAGACTCTCAAACTTCTTCTGTAGGGAGAAAGTGAAGGTGAGCCAGCCCATGTTGGAGGCCTGTCTGCCCTGCCAGAAGTACACCACACACTGGAAGTCCTCCTCCGGCTGTTTGTCCTCCTCTTCTTCCTCTCCTTCACCGCCTCTGCTCTCCTTCTTTTCTTTCCCCTTATCCTTCTCCTCATCGTCCTCGTACTCCACAGGCACCCAGTATCTACAAAAGCACAGTGAGATAAGAGATTATCTTTTAATTTCAAATGCAGAAAATCACAGAGCATACACACCTCTGTTACCAGACATCAGCACACTCACACGCTCACTTACCTGCAGAGGAAGACGTAGCAGTCTTGAGTGAAGAAGTGTCCAAATTCCTCTTCTGGCAGGCGAGCAAACTTCTTTCCCTCCAAAACAAATCCTTCCATGCCGTCCAGATCCTCGTTCCACTCCTCCATCAGCTGTTCAGCCTAGACAGAAAAGATAAATATCCAAGAAGTGAAGGAAGTTTGTTTTTTGTGCGCTTTATCTTGTTAAAATAGGGAGTTACACGAAAGGAATAACCATCTGTCCGTGTGTGTGTGTGTGTGTGTGTGTGTGTGTGTGTGTGTGTGTGTGTGTGTGTGTTGTTACCTCAGTGAGAGGCATGGCTGGCTGCCTGGGCAGGAAAAGAGCTGTGAGGTCGGCTTTCATCTGATCTTTCTGCTCTGCGTCCTTCTTCACCTGGGAGAGAAAACACAGATAAACACACAAATAAAAAAAGCTGCCTGAATTTAAATAAATATATTTAAGGCACAGACATTTTATGTTTAAAAACAAGAATATTTTGGGAACATATTATATGAATCACTGGACCCATTTCAGTTTATAAGTAGCGTTTGACTGGCAGCCTGCTTTCACACACACACACACGTATCACTGACCTTGCCCTTTAGGTTGTCTCCCTGCTGTACGGTCTCAGCTGCTCTGGTGTAGTCCACCTTCAACACATCGTCCCAATTCTTAAACTTGGACTTGAACACCTGAGGAAGAAGACGAAGAGGAAGAAGAGAAGAGAGAGTGACAATGGTCAACTTCAGTACAACAGTATCATAGAATTTAAACAGTGTGTTTATCATTACATGAGACAACCCCAACACCAACCAAGACCAGTACAACAAAGCAGTTCAATCAAGTATAACATAAGATTTCATACCTGACACTCGGTGCCCTCCAGGTTGCGGGTGACACAGGCGTGTTTGGGACGGTGCAGCATGGAGCAGATCTCCTGACCCAGTTTCAAGGCGGCAGCTCGGACGAGACGTGGAGACTTCCTCCCGATCCAGATGAAGACGTCAGACCAGCAGTCGAGGATGTACACGCACTTCGTGTCCAGCAGAGACTGCACCTGAGGAAAGAGAGATGGAAAGTGGGGGACAAAGGACAGTGGGTCAAATTTCATGAAAATAGATTTGATAAAAACTGAAAGAAATTATGTGATCATATTCCAGTGACATACCAGTCTTAGCTCTGGCAGAGTGTCCAGTTTGATCTTGTGGTCTTTGTGCTCGACTGACAGCTTGTAGTTAATCTGAGGCAGCTCCAGGTAGCCCAGACCCAAGCCCACCTACAGGACAATGATAGACACATGACTTCAAGCCAATGAAGAAAGAAAGCTCCACACTCTACGTCTCCTACAACACTGATCAGATGTACACTCATTTGCATTACACCTACACTATCTTAAAACTGTCAGTTACAGAGTAGTAGTATTGTCTGAAGGATTTACCTTGTATAGTTTAGGTCTGACAGGAGAGAAATCATCTGGTACGTGTTTCTTGATCTCCTCTGGTTGTCCTCCCAGCGCCTCCCAGTACCCCGGAGGCTCCTGGTTCTGCATGAGGGTGGTGATCTCTGCCTTCCCCTTCCGCTCATTCTTATTGATCTTCTCTGCAAATAACCTGAAAAATGAAACACAGGTTTGCATCGCTGCATTTATGAGCTGGAATCAGTCCCCAAGCTGAATTTTAACCCTAACTTTTGGGGTGTTTATGAAACTTTTGTTGCACTGAAGGATGTATGATTCCAGTGTGTTGGCGCTTGATCTGTGTCTTACCGTGCCTTCGTGGTGCTGCTCAGTGTAGCGTTGGCTCCTCTCCAGATAAAGATTTCCAGCCCTGTGTCCAACAGGAAGACATAGCTGCCAAGAAGAGAAAGACAGGATGTTGTGAACACAATGATCCAAGTTCCACATTAAATGAGTGTACATATCAAATAGCAGTAATAAAAAAATGAGCGACTAATCGACTGCATATGTGCAATAAATGCAGAAACACGGAGGGAGCAGGCATACAAAGGCATTAGAAACCTGCATATATAAGGGACAGAGTGTGTGGCAAAATAAGACAGTGTGTATGTTGTGGTGTATATGGCAGAAAGGGTGTGTGAGAGTTACCGAGGATCGAGGGAGGAGGCCTTAGCAGGTACAGACTCCAGTCGGATGTTTTTCTTGCCATAAACTCTGTACAACCTGATAAAACACAAGAATTTAAAACTGTTTTCAGAAAAACTGCTCAAATAATTATGTATAAATGTGCAAGAGACAGACAAGACCCCGGATAGCAACGCAAACACATCTAAAGAAATTACGATAATAAAGGAAATTTGAGTTGACTTATAAAGAAGACAACTGGATTTGATGTAAGGTGCGTTTTCTAAAAAGATAAGTGTCTTCCAGCCTACCTGACAGAATAGTTTGTGTCCTCCACAGTGTAGAAGCCACTGGCTGTTCCTCCCTCAATGTAGGAGATCTCATTGTTGAACACCTGCACACAAGACAAACACATTCATCATTTACAACAGCACGTAGCAGTTTATATGCAGTTTATGCTTATGCGCCTTGATTCATTTGCTTGTATGAACAGTGTGTTTATACGTACGGCGCTGAACTCCTCGCTCTCGTCTCCCATCTCTTCCCTTATTGTCCTGCACTCGGCGCCGAGGAAATTTCTGAGGTTGACTGCGTGGATGGCAGAGCCAGCCTTCTTGTCGATTGTGGATTCCTGGCCGATCCAGTAGTAGATCTCCCAGTTCAGCGCTCCGTTGTCATCCAGGAACGTCTACAATTGCAAAGAGAAGAATGCGGAAAGAATTAGAGGGATACAGGGAGAAAACATGCAGGCGTTCCAACAGTGGTCTAGACTGATCTATTTAGTTGTATTAATCCAATATGTCTGATGCAAATCTAAGTAATATCCTCTGTAAATGATGGCAGATTGATAGCACGTGTTACCTTGAGGATGATATAGCAGTCAGCCTCGTAAAACTTGCCATGGAAAGCTTCTTCCACTTGCATGGGCACAAAGTTCTCTATCTGCCACACTGATACTCCTGGAACCTGTAGAGAGAAGGAAAAGAAGAGATATTTTTACTGATATTTGTACAATGAAAAGCAGCAAAATCTAATCTAACATATATACAATCAACACTTCACCCAATGATAGAAGAAGAGGGGAGTGTGTTTGGTGCCTTGTTCAAAGGCGCTGATTGGTTGCTGAAGACGGAGAGAGCACACACACACACACACACACACACACACACACACACACACACACATTACCTGGCCCACGTCTTCCATATAGAACTCAGAGTAGTCCAGTTGAGGTTTCTCTAGACTCTTGTCCCAGCGCCGGATTTTTAAATCTGCATATTTCAAGTCCCCGTTTTCCTGCAAAATTAGCAGAGTTCTTGGTAAATGAAATGCAAATCAACCTTTTTGTATCCGCTATTCTTCCTCCATCGCAGCCATCACTCTCTCCACTGTCCTTTCATCCTCTGTTATCTTTTTCCCCTTACCTCCATGTTCTTTTTCTCCTGTGCAACGTCACTCATGCCCTTCAGCACCTGCTTTGCCTGATCGTCCTGAGCGCAGTCCTTCCTCCTCCTTAGCCTCATCTTCCTCGCCAGGGGATCTCGGGGGCTGGCTCCTGCACACATGAACGAACACACTCACTTAAAGATAGTTGTTCATATGAGGATACAGACTTAACACACAAGTTCGGCTTTATGGTAGAACCGAAGACAGTGGATGTAAATGTTATATAAACAGAATGCATTCATGTCCAAACTCTACACACAGTTACAAAGACACACACACACACACACACACACACACACACACACACACACACACACACACCTCCTCCAGCAGCAGCTACAGTAGCGGGTGAGGCCCCAGCCAGCCGGAGCTGGTTCTGGAGGGAGAAGTCGATGTTGTACCACTCTGCTCCTCTGTCGACTGGTTTAGGAGGCATCACCAGGTTGGGGTTCTCACGCACATCCAGTATCTACAAAGAGGAACATTCATGTGAAAAGGTTTATGTGTATCAGATTGTGATTCTTCTCCTAAATCAGTAAGAATTTAGTAAGAATAAAGTGATATTTAACAAAATATACTACATACATATATATATTAAAGAAGAATTATGACTGAGTAAATATTACTGAGTGTCAAACTAAAAAAACAAAAATACACCCAAAACACTTTTTGTTACAGAGCACTACTTGCTTCATAAATTCAAGTTGTGTGTAATATTCCTATAGGAAGTTGAAATGCACTGTATATTGATTTTATTCAATTTTTAAAAATATTCATAGTCATTTCATCTAATTTACAGCATCAATATAATGACTAAAAACGTTTTTTTTTCTGTAGTGACCAATGACATTTCTGTCACTCAATATTGCTTGAACAAACTTCATTCTGTTTCTTTTCTTTATCATTTCTTATTGTTGTACATACTTCCCATTTTACTCAACAGTTTTCTCTGCGTACATGAGGGAGATTACAGCCAATCTTTTTCAGCAGCATTCACCCAATATACATGCTATATGTAGGTGCCTTGAGTGTAGTATTATCTGAGTAGTTTACTAGTGAGTTTAGTATTTGTACCTCCAAGTCAGTCAAGAAGTGGATGGCCTCAGGAAGCGTTACCAGGCGGTTTTTATTCAGCACCAGCTTCTTCAGCTTGCCACACCTACACAACAACACAAAACCACATATTCACATAACCTCATATTCTTGTGTGGTGATAAAATGTGCAACACATACAGAATCTGTCAATATAAATCTATGTTGTTCTTTGGCTGTGTGAAATGAACTCTGAGGGGTTCTTCATAATGATTAACAATTAAGAAGTGCTGAACTCTAAACTATTTGGTTCTTGTGTCAGTTTGTGTTTAGATGGAAAACTTAAATTCAGTTTGTAAGACCAACTCTTGCTGACTCTGAAAATCTGACTCTTGTTTTCTACAAAATAAGATAAGCTTGTATGAACAGCCAATTCATAATATATCAGTCTAGCAACGAAAATTGAATGATTGGGACTGGCAGCTGATTCAGAGCATCCACAATCCGTTGTCGGGTCCTGTTGGGCTCAGGTTGGGTATCCATCCTCTAGTGTTTGTATGTGTTCAGCTCACCTGCAGAGTCCCTCGGGGATGAGTTCCAGGTTGTTGTTAGCGGCCATGAACTCAGTGAGGCTGGACAGTTTGCCCACACCTGGTGGAACGCCGTCGAAATCGAGTTTGTTCGAGTTTACGTACAGCTTCTTCAGTTTGGACAGCTTACAGATTGCAGACTGGATGGAGACACACAGGCAAACTTTGAAGGTTAGATATTTAAAAATATATATATAACCACTTATATTATAACCACTTGGTCAACATTACTTGTGCCTAATAAGCCTTAGAGATATTTTTGGTTTCATTTGTCCAGATTATTAAATATGCATTTAGATTTGTGCCACCACCCAAATATAACGGAGATGACTGAAATTTTGTTGTTTTCTTCCAAACATGTCTGCTAAACACTGGTAGAAAAAAGAAAGACACAATAATGTGATTATGATCCTTACAGGCAGTGAGGTGAGCTGGTTGCGGCTAAGGTTAAGTGTTTCCAGCTGGGTCCACTGGTCGATGCAGAGGGACAGTTCTGAGATCTGATTGCTGCTCAGGTTGAGTCTCTTCAGACTGCCCAGTGAATAGAGGCACTCTGGTACCCGAGTCAGGTCGTTACATGACAGGTCGACATCTGGAAGAGGACAGAAATAAAAAGGGAACACATGTTTGTAACAAGTAGAAAACAAGAATGTATCACTGTGTGTGAATGTTGCTGGCAGTAACAGATAGATGAGGAGTTTGAGTATATATACAAAGCGACGTATTTATGAAAATCTGAATGTTACAAAAAAAATGTAGGTCTAGGAGCCAAGATGTGAAAGCAAGAAGGAAAACGTGCGATGTCACTAAATCAGTGGCCTAAAAGTAACAAAGAAAAAGTGTGTGTTTGTGTGTGTTACCTGCTAAATGTGTCAGTCCCTCCAGGCTGGTGGGCATGTTGCTCTGGGTCCTTTGGGTGTTCCTCAGGTGGAGAGTTTGTAAAGCCACCATGGCGGGCAGCTGGCTGCTCAGACACACAAAGAAAGCACAAAATAAATTCATATTCCTGTTTTCTAACCAAATTAACCACTTTGTTTCAGACCTAACATGGAACCTTGGAATCTGTGGTTGTTTGGGTAAAGGTGTGAGGTGGGGTCAGGATAGAGGCAGCACTGAAGAAACAAAGTCATGTCTTTTTACCGCAGCTGGGCATGCATCAGCGGGTTGTTGTTCAGTATGAGAGTCTGCAGGTGGACCAGGCGTCTCATCTGCGGTGGCAGGCTGTCCAGCTTGTTGTCGCTTAAGTCCAGATACAGCAGGTCTGTCAGGTTGATGAACAGCTGGTTGGGGATGGAGTCGACGCTGTTGTGGCTCAGATTAAGCACAAGCATGTTCCTGCTGTTCTCCAGGTCCCTGGGGATCTCTGTCAGCTGGTTGTAACTCAAGTCCTAATGGAAAAGAAGGGAAATGTGTAAAAACATAATATTGTTTTAGTTGTTAATATTGTCTGCATGACATATTTATTGTTTGGGGAGAGTAAAGTTTCATAATCAATTGCAAAAGAAGGATCACATGGATGTGGGTCAGGAGAGGTGATAGGTGTTAAGTGTGGGTGGACTGTAAAAATGTCTTTAAGGGTGTGTAGCAGAGAAGGAGAAATGTGTGTAAGATTCTTGTGTACCAGCACAGAGAGGTCATCAAGCTGAAAGATGTCATCTGGGACTCCAGAGTTTTTCAGGTTGTTCGCTCTAGCTACCACCGCCTGCACACACAGTCAAACACAATTAGGGCACAGTTATAACTAAATAACACATTTTTATACATGTAAACAGTGACAGCACAAGTTAAGAGAGGTCATGGTGGTCAGGCTGGAAAACAACATCCCTCAACAGTACAAACAAACAACTGATAACAGCTAGCATATCATTTACAAAGAAATCTATGATATGTGTACTTTTTGTGTATTATTTTTCTTATGTGTGTGTATGTGTGTGTGTGTGTGTGTGTGTGTGTGTGTGTGTGTGTGTGTGTGTGTGTGTGTGTGTGTGTGTGTGTGTGCGCGTGTCAGTTACCCGTAGGTTCGGTAAACTGGACAGTTCTCCATGTAAGGTGGTCAGGCTGTTGTGACTGACTGAAAGATGTTCCTAAAGAGAGAAAAACACAGTCACTGGTTTAGTGTGCACAAATAAAACCTCAATGACACAAATATGTCCTGAAAGCTGTGCACTAATGCCCAGTTGTCTGTAAATAGTATTACATAACTGCAAACAGGATAAAATCAAGGCAGATGTTCAGTTAAACACACTGTAGACACTGTGACTGCTAGTCATGATAACAGACTAATCTTATTTACCAACACATAAGATCAAGCATGTTAGCACAGATCATCTTTTCACCGTGGCCTGTTGAACACATCTTTGGAGGTTCAGATTAGATAATCCCGTCACAGATATTGAGGATCAAAGCAGGACTTTGCTTGTTCTTAATCAGGTGAGGTTTCACTAATGAGATGAAACAATCTGCTAGTGCGAGCTCCTCTGTTAACCACACTTATCATGAGATGAACAACACAGCTGTCAACAGTGCAGCGATGAATGGTGCACCAATTAAACCAATCCAAGCTAATATCATAGTACAAAACAACAAACAAAAGTTTAAAGCTGGAGTGCGGGACTTTTGTCTCCCCCTTCTGGCAGTGATAGTAAAGGGGGGCACTCGGCTGTGATTGCCTGACACAAGCATTCAGCGTGCTCTCATGCACACCCCAGATGACAGGCACACAGAGAGGGCCGGTAAAAACGGATATGATTTGATGGTCCACCAGCCCAAAGGGATTTGTCCCAAAACAGTATGCCTGATAGCCAGTACACCACTGGCCATAACCTTCTGTTGCAGCTGTAAAGTGGTGGATAACTTGTTTTGAGTGTCAAAACAACCTGTCACAACCCCCACGAAATGACTTGTTTCACCATCAGAATTTGATCCATTCGGTCCTATAATATTTGGAAAGTCTAGAGGAGCCGCATGATTAACAGCCAAACAGCCAGTGGAGGAGTGTTGCCCCTGACATGAGATTCATAACCTTCATATAGTGTGAAATACAGAGAGATTTATCTGGCAGTGATAGGCTTAATCTGTATTGTGTGAACTCATTTGGCAAAGGGCTTGAAGGTAGCAGACGTTCATTTGTATGTAAAAGTTCCACACTGCAGGTTTAATGAAAATAATCACCATCATCATCATGACTACCATGTACCACTATTACTACTACTGATTATAAAAACGTTGTAATAGTGGTATAACTGTATTATGACAAACAATAAAATTTCACATGAATATGAGAAACATTGCTCATGTACGTGGTCTTTACTGAATAGGATATACCACTCCTCCACCACAAAATCTTGAGTGGGTCACAAACCAACATCATTTTTAAAAAACCTTTTGAACTTTCTCTGGATTCAAACTAATTCACTGGGAAACTCACATAGTGAAAAGAGAACAAAAGACAAAACCAAGTGGAGAAAAACTTAACAATTATATCAAAGGAGAAGAGTACTGATTCACTATAATAAGATCTGATTAGATCGGATGACAGAGCAACAACACTAATGTTATGAATTAATGACTACATGTATAGAGATGTGAAACCAAGCCAATAACTAGAAAAATAGCTCTGAATGTCTCACCAGCTTCTGCAGAGAGGCCAGCTCCTCTGGGAGGTAACACAGTCCTGTCCTGTTCAGTTTCAGCCATCGTAGACTGCTCATACACTTGACATGCTCTGGGAAGTATCCACCCTGTAAAAGATGGAGAGAAAGGAAGAGGTGGGAGATGATGAAGAAGAAGATACATATTGTCAGGATGACGAATGAAACAAACTTTATTTACCAATGCTGTGTTTTTTTCAGTACAGCAGTATTAAACTGTGATGAAGACCTTTAAAACACAACACTGATATTTATTTACATTAACCTGAAATATTTAGATAAGATCCAAGACGCAGTGTTACCACAGTACATGGAGATTTGTTCAATAACAAATGGCAGAGAACATTTCATACAATGCCAGCTAATAAAGTAAAAAGACTCTGTCTTGACGGTAAACTTTTCTGAAATGTTCAACATCATTACTATTACAAAATGTGTGAAAACATTTCACTTTTTACCTTGTAAATTCAGGAGAATGAGAGCAGTAAATTTAGTGAATGTGTCTAAATACATGTTTAAGAGATGAAATTGCCCTTGTTGGTTTCACTCGTACTTAATTAATGCAGAAAAAATCTGGCCATCTGAGATGTTAAGTGTACACTCAGGATAGGAAACATGACAATTTCCGGTTACAGTCGTTATAAACTCAGACACATTGTGGTAAAAACTGATGTAATTCTACACTCACTGAAAATAAGACATGAATCATCAGCCTCACACTGATAAATCAAGAAGTTATTTCACCAGCTTCTCTGTACTTAAGTCATACTGACATAGCAGGAAGCGTTAAGTAGCTAAACTCTACACAAATAGTCCTGTCAGTTCAAATCATAGATGTATTATAAGATCTTACATCCATGGTTAAAATAACGTTACATGCCAGGTGATCTCAGCTGTCACTGCTGCCAGCCCGGGCTGCTTTTCTTTCCCTATCTCCAAATTTAGGCCTGCAAAGTGTGTCAAAACCTAAAAATATGACGACATTGGGTAGCTGCAAGCCACTCAACAAACTCTGTAATGTTACATATTGTGTTTGGCCATAGCATTATCTAGCTGATAACATGTTCTGACACGGAGCTCAGACAGACGGAGTGAGCCAACAGTGAAGCTAAGTTAGCTAGCGTGACGCTGGAAATGAGAACCACCTCAGTTAACCTATCCCCGGCTACTCAGAATAATCAAAGTTAACAAACCCTTTCCCTTAAGACAAAAATCTGTTAACCGCCCGACAGGACGCTGTTGGCCGAGACCTGTGTGGCAACGCTTGTCCATGTTAAAAACCATCTGACAACTGGCTAACGCCCAATGCTAGTAACGCTGAGCTAAGCTAGTGTTGTAGCGAGCTTTAGCCGTTTGTTGTTCTGAGTCTCTCAACTTGGATTAACTTTAGGTGGTTCGCTAGGTGTGCTAGTTGCCAGAAAGTTATGGACATAAAATCAACAAATATTGCTTAAAATCCTTACTTTAAAGTCGTTTCCACTGAGGTCTACCCCCCTTATAAAGGGAAGAACTCCGGTGGCAGCCATTTCTGGTTGATGTCAGCTGCTCTACCCTCACCAGTCTATTTTGGTCCGGTGGGCCAATTTTTGTTTTTTTTCTAGGATGGCGAAGTGATGACCCACCCTACTCTCTCTCTGATGGGCTAGTATTCGTTGCCTTCGTTGGTTGGGTTGGTTAGGTTTAGGCATGAGGAGTGAGATTGGTTAGGATTAGGGCAAGAACATCGGAATAAGCCAATCAAAAGCAGAGTAGGGCGGGTCATAACGTCGCCATCCTAGGAAAAAAAATATCGCGGTAAATCTGTCTGCAGACTCGCAGACGACGGTTCTTTTTTAAAGATTTTTAGCGGCGCTTTCGGTGCAATATGGCCACATTTTTTGTTTTTATTATATATATAATTTAGAAAGCATCACTTACAACATGTGCGACATTGCTGTAAGATAACAACAGAAAACAATTAGGTATTATATTGAAGTAAAGATAATTTAACAGAAAAGGTAGCCAATATAATCAGATTCCTTTAGAAAAAATCTTGGAGCATACTGACTGTACGTGCGCATTTCTTATTTCAGACTCTAGACTCTTTTAAAACAGTCTTAATTTTTTTCTTCATTCAGGATTTTTTTTTTCATTTTAACAGTATAGCATTATATCATTGGCTTCCAGTTTAACTGAATGGTTGGTTTGAGTGCCAAAATAATCCTAATTCTCCCCCTCAGAACCCTGCTGTATACTGACATTCATAAAATACACGATTAGTTGTGTTTCTTTACAAACGTATTTCACTACATCCATGAACGTGTCCCACTTTGAAAGGAGGACTTGCGAGTCAATCTGCCACAATGTTGAAAAGACGCGACGCAAAGTGATCAGTTTAACGTCATATAAAATTACCTTTATTCAAAAAACAACAAACAAACAAACAAAACTTATTTTTCTTCTTCCTCTCCTTAACTGTGGGGCACTAGATTGATAAAAAGTTGCAGAGAATACTTTGAGTTCAATGAAAAAGGACGACATATTGAACTATGTTTTTACTGGTGACAAGAAAGACCGTCAGCCGTTGCAATTTGTGTCAAGTCATCAGTAGCGAGGCTAGCTACAGGAAATTTACAGATTTCATTCAAAATAAAGCTATTTCTCAAGGACGCTTACAATGTGTTGCGGACGTTTCTCCGTAAAAGCTTTTACTTTGAAAGTTATGGAATCGGAAGTTTAGCACGTATTTTTTTTACACGTAATGACATCACCATTGAAGGACCTCCCAGTCAGCTGTGCCATTAAGGGTCCCTAGCTCTAGCCCGCTAACAGGAGAAGAAAAAAGGCTATTTTAGGGCTTAAATTATGGATAAGAGTGCTACGAGATACAATGTACAGCTGTATATTTATGATCTATCCAGAGGAATGGCGCGCAGCCTCAGTCCTATCATGTTAGGTGAGTACAGATAAAGAAATCCGATGCAGCCTGGCCTTGGGGAAAATTAAGTAATAATAACAAATAACCGGATGGAGGTGTTTTCTATGCTGCTGTTACTATGCACTGTATAGATCTACGTAGTGATTAAGGTCTATTATTTTCGTTATTGTGCAAATAAATTGCGAAACGTGACGTGATTTATGTTACTACATCCTAAGAACTAGTTAAAAGGTCGTTACCGGGGTAAAAATGCCACTTGTTAGTTACAGCTCCACAAAGCTGTATAGTGTCTATTGTTAATATTCATCTGCCACTTCATTCTTCACACGACTTTTCTCCTTTCTGTTACAGGAAAGCAACTGGATGGTATATGGTATGAGTCTCCTTCCTGCTACTTTGACAGTTACTGGTCTGGGACCGTAAAGTCAGACTTCCTGGGTCATGTAAACTATGTTTTTCCTGTAATGAGTGGATCCATCAAACAAAAGGCCTGTGACCCATTTTTCGTCCCAGAGCAGATAAGATAGGCATTTAAAAACTGTAAAACACATGACTGTTAGGAACAGCTTCTGGCAATGTGTCTATTTCTGTCCAAATTTTGTTTTTTTGGGGAGGGGAATTTAGGAGTGAAACATAATTAGTCACAAGGGTTGTAGGATAGAGGGATACACTACAAAAATCAATTACAACACTTTGTCACAAAATAACACATCACACCTCAATCAAGCATGAATCTATCTAAGGCTAGATTGTTCCTTTAAAGTGTAGTAGTTATTAGTATAATAGTTTGAGACTGAGTTGTAACTTTACATAATGCTGGGTAATATCGAGTCATTCTGCCCTAGATTTACCACTGTGAAAATATGCTTTTTTTTCCAGGCACACAGCCATAGTGGCATACGGTGATGAGTTCTTCTTCGGAGGGGAGGGGATCTCCAGCTGTTCGCCGGTGAGTCTGTAACAAGGGAAGAGACTCTTGTTTCACAAGTCTCATCAAACAAGCTCATGAAAGAAATGTAGGCCGTCTATCTCAGGCTGCTGCACACCGACAGAAGATAATGGACTGTCATAATTTTTTTGGTGCTAAGTCCCTTCTATTTGATGTAAAATCATACACAGATACACAAAAAAGATACATAAAGTTTCTAAGTGAACCAGAGAGAGTAACTATAGTCACAGCAGAGAGGCCTACAAACACCCAAAGAGTTCTGGGTTTGATTGCTATCACTCAGATTGTGTGTGTTACGTTATGTGTGTTCTTATTTTCAACAAATCCCATGAAAAGACCAAAACTAGCAATGTGTTAGTCTCTTAATACTTTCTGACTTCCCTGCCTTGTCTGTGGCACTCAGCCTCAAGCCCATTAGTTCTTGCTGAAGATGTAAATCTTAAAAAATGGGTCATTGTTTTTACAACACTACAGCACAGTTTTTTTTAGCAAACACTACTCAAACAGGAGTAATCAGTTGATTTTCAGGGGACTGTTTTCAGCTGTGGAATAATAAACATTTGTTGCACATATGCGAGATTGACTCAAGATGAACTAGCATCCATGTTTACCGTAATAAAGGAACATGTCTCCCCATGAAACAGTATTTTTTAGTAGTTTTTGGACAATATTTGAGCGATATTTTGAGCTCTGTGACAGAGAAATAAGCTTTGGATACACACGCAATACTTCAGTCAGCAGCGTAAATAAATGCGTCAGTAGTTTTGGTTATTTTTAACAGTTTAACTGTAAGGAAAATATAAAAATAACAGATATTTCCAGCCTTATTCTCTAACAAACCTGTTGCTAGAGTCTGAAATAGGACAGACAGAAAAAAGTCTGTTGGTAGAGAAACTGGTACACCATGGCAGCCTCCTCTGAGATCAGTTTCTTCCTACATGATTGTGCTAAATAGCAGGTTTAGAAAGATGCTTCTGCCCCTGATAAAACCTGATGTTTGAGATAGCTGAACGTTTTTCTGCTATCAGATCACCGTTCCAACTGTGCTGCAAGTATTATCCCTTGATGATGATGTAATTTACCTTTTAGCAATCATCCACATACCAACAAACAATGGGTCTAGAATTGCTGTTCTTTTAAATTGCTGACACGCTATTGGTGATCACAGTTCAGTTCATCCTCAGACGTCCTTTTGTGTCAGTAACTATCGAGCCGATGAAACATCAGTGATTTGGTTTCTATTTCCAATCATTCTAATATAATATTTGAGTTTTGTGAGACATGTTCTTTGTGTGTGTCCGTCAGGGGGGGACAATGCTGGGTCCTCCAGACACAGTAGTGGAACTGGGTGAGACCGAGGTGTCTGAGGAGATCTTTATGGATTATCTCTCTTCCCTGGGAGAAAGCACATACAGGTTAAGTAACTGTTCTTCATCTCCTCCTTGCACAGTTTTTCCTCTTTCCCTCATACAGGAAAGCTACTAGTTCTTTCAGTCCAGGCCACTAAACTTTAGTAATGAAAAAAAAATTGACACTATCAGCGATTGCAGTGAAAACCACCTTGTTTATATTCATATTCAACAAATTCTAAAACTTTGACCCATGCTTGTGCTTTGACAACTAGCCTTTCTCTCTTGTTTGTGCCTCGTGCAAATATTTCAATGAGCCACACTGAATTTAAAGAGTTTAATGTCCCACATGTTTAAATGACACATTCTTTGTAAAAATATAGTAATCCTTAAAAAAGTTGGAGTCTCAATACATTTCAATGTTTGTTTATTGTAATGTGTAGTTAAATTTATAAGTCTGATCAGTTCAGTCTAGGTTAGATGAATTAGTCAAATCTAGTTAGGATTTTATACTTGTTACTCACTAGTCAGTGCAAGACATCTGTTGTGTAGCATCAGCTGTGAAGCATCAACTCTCTTCCATTCTCTCTTGCCTCAGAGGTGACAGGTATCGCCTGTTTGAGCACAACTGCAACACCTTCACCAATGAGGTGGCTCAGTTCCTGACGGGCAGGTCCATCCCCTCTTACATCACCGACCTTCCGTCTGAAGTCCTCTCTACGTGAGTCTACACTCAGTCTGTCAAAATTTGTTTCTGTGTACCGATAGAATCTAAGCAAGACGGCAGCTCAGTAACAGCTAAAATTGTCATCATGCCTCTCTGCTCTCAGGTACACTGAGATTTATAATTACATAGAACTAAATCATGTAACATATGGATTATTATAACACAGGAAACATGTGGTCTGTGCATCTATTTCAATATGCTGTCATGCAATCTTGAACGAAGTTGCACAAATATCAAACTTGTGAGCCAAAAAGTAAACGTGATATGGCTCTCAGAGGAGTTTGGGTTTATACTGGTCACCAGTAGAACTGTTTTGAAGGCTCACTTCAGTCTTTTTTTACATTCACATGGCCAATCATAGAGGAGCCTCAAGTTCTACTGCAAAGTCAGTGTGACTTTGCTGCATATATCAGAAAACAGGCGGCACTAGTTGCTGCTGTAATAGTGCAGATTACAATAGATGGATAATTGGTGACAATGATCTGAGCTTCAGCTGCAATAAGAATACAGTAAACTAGGCCCATATGTTATATTGGAGCTGCTGGCACATATATTTATAAACATGCCTTCTGAAGTTTGTTTCATAAGTGATAACTCTATTCAGATGCACCAGTGAATGGTAGCATAGAGTGTTACAGAGTGGACTACTGTCTGTAAATGTCACATTAAATATGGTGGTTTCCTCACATATTTTCTCTGGCAAGACCTTGAAAGAACAGCTACTCAATTGTGAGTCAAAAATTCACCATAAAAGCCGATTTAAATGACATTTCTTAAGTAGAAAGATCTTATAATCCCACCACAAAACAAAAATATGTTTGTGTCTGGTGTAGCTGCAGACACAGTCTATTAATATGCAGGGACATATTAGGTTTAAATTTATGGGATAGACCTAAAATGCAAAAATTGTATACTGATTCAGTTCAAAACATGGATGAAATCTCCTTCTTTCATCTTCAGACCGTTTGGCCAGATACTGCGGCCCATTCTGGACTCCATCCACATCGCCCCTCCAGGAGGTAACGTCATCAACGGGGGAAGAAACATCTAACATGGGAGAGCAGCGATGTCATAAAGTGTTTTTAAGGTCACTTCCATTGTAGTCAGTCAGTGAGAAGTCTCAAATTCATCATGATTTATCATACTTTATAATTTCCTCCATAAAGTGTAGCTGGTATCATGAATGCTACTTAGGAAGAACTGACTGCCCACTTCATGAAGTTTGATTTATTCATTGGTGAGGTCAAATGCAATGTGATGATAAGTACTCAGACAGTAGAAAAAAGCTAATGGAATTTCAGGTTATAATAGTCAGATATGCTAACTAAAAATTAAGTTTGAGGAATGTTGCCTCTTTAAAAGTACATCTGTGTAAAGTCAGATTATTAAACTTTTTCAGAAGTGAAGAGTAACAAAATATATTTCATCTACCAATATACTGAACAAAACTGAGGCACTGCAACTTTATTTAGCATTTACATTTTGTAAGACTATAGTTTTACTCATTGACTGTATAAAATATGGACGTCATGACAGCACCCCAAAAGTGAAGCCAAAACATCTCAATCACCTAATGGTGGCTGCAGTAAAGGTCATAAATCCCGCCCCCTCCATCTCAGCAGATGGGACATGAGCCAAACTAAAAAATCAAAGGACACATCAGGTCAATTTTTCCCAAAGATTGTTTCTGTCATTTTAGGAAGTTCTTGTCACGCTGATGTTTGTCCATGTGTTCATTTTTCTGATAAGTTTGTTTTTAATTAGTTAATTGATAATATAAAAAGGGGGTGTGAGGTCATGATTGACAGCTGTGACAGCTGCTCTCAAACTTCCGTCAGGTGGCGGGATGGCTGAGGGTGCGTGTCCTGTGGACCGCCATCCCACCACCCGACTCTACTGCTCAGAATCTGGCTCCAAATGACGTCACACAAGCAAAATGGCCGCTCTTGGAAAGGAGATATTTTGGCTTCACTTTTGCATAGCGGCAGGAGACGCATCGTCCATATTTACATACAGTCAATGGTTTTACTCCACAACATGGAAATATTGCACTATTTTCTTTGCTTCATTTATCTAATAGCTGTGATTAAACCTACAACATTAAAATACCTCTTGCACATTGGTGCATAAAGCTAATTTAGTACTTCTAAAGGTGCAAAACACTCCTTTTAAATTGATTGTTGAAGTTGCAACTTTAAGTATTTTCCCTTTTTAGGTATTACAATGTTTATTTAATACAATTATTTTTTGACCACTGACATTATTATACTGAATCATCCTCTGCTGACTACAATGGAATTAATCTGAGTTTGCATAGATATGTTTAATATATTGATTTTCAATAGATGCAGGTTTATGGAAAGCAAGAACAGGATAGTTGCATTTTGGAAAGTCTTTTAATGTCAATCATTTTTTCAATTATGCACTTTTATGTTTTATTTTACTTTTTTTGTTATTTTGTAGCTTCTAGTTAATTTCATTTTGTACTTGTTATATTTGTCTCTTCTGTTTCTGTTTGATTCAGCCCAACTGTGGTCACCTACTTACCTTATATTATCATTCCATTGGTCACACAGTTTGTGATGTGACATGCAGCAGGTGATTGATGCCTAATTCAAGATTAGAGGTGATATCAAAACTTGTCGAGTCTATATCTCTACAGCAGGGCTGGGATCAGTTCACTGTAAATTCTAGTTATTTCTGTTTATATGAAAATAAACCCTGGATATTATTTGTTAATGGCTGAGTTGATTACAAAAGTATATATAGCAAGCAGGACAAGAAGAAACAAGCCCTCGCAGTTCCACAGTGTTGTAAATCATTTCACAGACAATCCTCGTCCCCTTTTCTTTGAAAACAAAAACAGCATTCTTCATTATTTCTCAATAAGTTGAACAAAATTAAGAAAGTATGAGTTTTGGTTTTAAATCTACCCTCTAATATCAGTGAAAGTGAACTGCATCACAGCCCTGTTATATGACATACGTTGTCAAAGGTGCCTCTTGGCTTGTGTTACCAGCTCCAGAGGGAGACGCAGTGATTATAGATACATTTTGTTATACTTTTTTTAATCCATAGTTGCCATCTGATTAATTCTAAACAGCACAACAGATGTTTTTAATGTAAATGTGACCATATCTAGAACAGTGTCCTAAACACTGCTTTGTGTATAGTCAACTTAATATCAACCTGCTTAAGTCCTTTATTAGCCACCAGAGTGTGTTTGATATACAATACACCTCTGTGCCTTCATTTCCCTCTGCTTGGCTACAGTCATACTGTTTGGGAGTTGGTTTGGTTATCATATAGAACAGATGGTATCTTTCAGTGCAGTCTGTGTTAATAATCTGATGGTTAGTTTTAGAGTATGAAAACTCCAGAAAAACCTTTTATGAATAAACCTAAAGTACACTATTTAGCCGAAAGGTGTTAGAAATAGTAACCTTTAACTCAGTGAAGCAGATCAATGTCTGACTCACCATACGATCAAAACCATGGATTAAATTCTTAACTGTAGGAAATTACGCAACATCTGGATCCAGTAACACTCGCAGCCTATAATCTCAGTGCATTATACTCTGCCATCAGAAAGAACACATACAGTAGCTGTCTAATGTCAAGAGAATACATGGATCACATGCATTAAGGGTTTATCTGATTAAGATAATGATACACACATGAACCACATTGAACCTCATGAGCCTTTTCCCTGCTGATACAGAGTGGAGGATCAAAAAAAGCACAGCAAAACAAGAAATCTCAAAGACTGATTAAACCAGCATTGACTTTCATCTTTTCATGTTCTCCTGCAATAAATGAACTTTACACACACTGTACCTTCCAAGCAGTCACCATCACTTGGCACTCGAGGCTTGATTATCTCTCTAATGTACATGCACAAAAAGATTGGATGCACAAGCATTTCAAAACTTAATTTTAAAAAAGTTTAACCAAGTATTGGGCTTTTTTAGAGATTAACAAATTGAGCTTAATTCCCCCCCCCCGAAGAGGCTAGAAAGCTCAGGTAAATCTGGGTTGTGTAGTTTTGCCTTCCGCTAACCAACTAACTGAGATGCTAACCTGACCACAGAAATGTATTACTGCACAAGTTACCCTTTGTTGCTCTGATGTATGTTGCTGCCGGCTGCTACCTGTAATGTGACATTGCAACAGATATTTATGGATATTATTCCCTATTTAAGTAATCTAAGTATGGTAGATATGTTTATGCATATTGTTTGTGTAATTGTTTTTGTAATTCTACCTATACATAAAGCCATTGACTGCAAATTTGAGAATCTCTGGTGTTATTTTTGACCACTACGAACAGCTTCTGGCTATTTTCAGTGTTTTAAAGTGCACCTCCGAAGCTTTGCGCATGCATGTTTTATGTTTTGTTATATGATAGAAATACATGGAATTACACTGTAATTTGCATGCATGTGTGAGATGAGACTTAAATAATTTATGTTTAAAGTTGTCAGTCATAAGAAAGTAAAAATAGTCCAAGTGCAGCCGTACAGCAGTTCTTTGAGCATCCACAAAGAGGCAGTGTTGCTCTGTCTCTAGCTTGAGATGCTCTAGGATGGAGATGGATTAACCATTAAAATTTTAACCAAAAATTAAGTCTATATTGCTACTACTTCCCTCCCTGTATTCATAAATTGCTATCAAGACCTAATGATCAAGGCTCTTCACTGCTAATCGGTCCAGATGACCAATAACCAGCACTAAATGAATGATGTTCTCATGAATTAACACTTGGCTATGAGTGAGTGTGTTTTGAAGACAGAGAATGCAATCTCAGCTAAACTCGCCCTTGGAAAAGCAAAAGGTTGATGAGAAAAGGAAACGCACAGAAAATTAAAATGTCTGGATTTGATACAGACTAACAGCTATATTAATAAGTGATAATTAAAATTTTGACAGCATAATGGAAAGAAATATTTAACATTTGACTAATTTCTTTGCTTCACAATGTTGGCAATGCCCTGTGGACCCAATTATTTCCCCTTTTCTCACTTTACTTGTTCTTTAAAACAACTTCTTCTACCCTGAACAAGCAGTGAGCAGCTTTACATCTGGCAGGAGTTGACAACAATAATTGAAGTCCATCATTGTTCAGTCATTTAACATCCATCACAAAAATAAACCAGATCTCGTCTGTGCATACAGTTCTATCATTATGTCAACTTAACTCTGTGGTATCAATCATGTTGTCAAAGAAGATGTCACTTCTCCAGATGGCAAATATATCACCGTTGAGCAAAACTGTTGTGCAAACAGATGTGAAGCAGACTTGTTCCATGGCCTTTAGATCAGCACCCCTCCTAAGAGAGAGTGGATAATAAATGCATACAGACCTAGCCCGTCTTTGCTCCCTGCGGGTGAGTAGCTGAATCAGCTCAGTTAGTAGCACAATTATGAGTGTCCATGTGACTTTGGCAAATGTTAACCTTCTCTCCAACTTCAAGGGTACTGTCAGGCTGGGCCAAAGTTGTTAGCGCGGAAGTACCTCTGTGACAAAACTCAGTGAGTCACACTGACCCTCCTGCTGTGGTGACAAATCCTTCCATGACACATAGGGGTGACTTGGCTTGTCTTCCTATAGGCTCAGCTGTAGTGCAAAGTGCATTTTACAATTACTACTGCAAAACGTTAAAGCCAGGTGCCCTACAGTTCAGCTAATGTGTCCTTAAAAAACAATTACATTTTGGATGGGTCTGACTATGAAAATAAAATGAATGAATTTGACATAACATAATAACATAATTTTCATCATGTTATTATGCTATTAGCAATTACTACGGCTAAGTTACATAATACACACAATGTAACATAACAGTAGAATTTTAAAATTAATAAATGGATGCAACCTCAGCACCTTAACCCTGCATTCGTTAATTTTTTTTGGCCACTAACAAGCTGTGACAACATTGACATTATCATCCTGTAAGTAGTTATTGTGAATGTATTAGCAAACTGCTTATTTACACATCCAGCAGAGACCAAGCAACATTATCATTCATATGGAATTGTGCTTGTGTACACCTGATGAATGTAAGTCCATTATTTCCTCTCCTTTTAGCTCTGTTTTGGTCCCCACCAGCTCTTTAGGGAAACATCTGACTCTTTTAACGTGTAACAGCTCTTTTCACTTATTGAATATATCTTGATTGTCATGCACCACAACACCAAGCAAATTTCCTGTATGTGCAAACCTACTTGGCAATAAACCTGTTTCTGATTCTGATTTAGCTGCTAAAGCTGCAGTTTCATCAAGAGGTCTAGATTTGCTTTTCTCAATATGCTACATAACAGTGTCCTCAAAGTGTGTGTGTGTGTGTGTGTGTGTGTGTGTTGATGTCTGTGTCTGTGGAGGTGAGAGACAGAGAAAAGAGGGAAGCTTTTAACAGTTAAGTGTTTAAAAGCTGCATTTTCATGAGCTCTCCTGAAGGTTTTGCAGGGAGAACTACATCCCTACTGCTTAATGTTTCATTTAGCGTTGATATGCATAATTAAGGGATTCATGTACCATTTTTGAAGGTTACCTTGCCACTTCGAGCAAGGAATAATTAATGTATGCAGTGCACAGTAACAGAGTGTCTTAGTTTTTGGGTAACTGCAAGTCGACAATTTGTCACGTATCCTGCATTTGGTGTTTTTTTGAGGGAGGAAAAGACTGAAGATAATCCCAAATCTCATTTACAAATCAGCACGCTTGAAAAGCACTATGCAAAAGCTTGTACATATCCAATATCGAACCACATTTTCTGTGCACTCTTAGCCAAGGCAGTTGAATAAACTTGCCTGGTGCTTAAATAATCTGTTAAAATATGTATCACAGATACTTTCTTATGTTGTCACGACAGTTGTCTCCACATTTAATTGAGTTCAGTCTCAAAGGAGTCTGGCTAAATGTTGTATGATATAACGATAATTATGCTTGTCCAGTCGTACTTGCTCAGACATGGTTTCATCTCTGCTGCAGTTTGTGGCAGCAGCCTCTTTTGGCATGTACGAAAACAGGATATCCTTCACTTCACTCTTTAACCCTCTTGCTTCTTCTCCTTGCCTCCCCTTGCTCCCTTTTCCTTCTCTCTATCATCCATCTCCATCTTTATTTTTCCCTGGTATATCTTTCTCGTCATCCTCTTTTACCTCCGCTCATCTGCCCTACGGTTACCAAACATGCTTACCTTCTCTTCCGATATTCAGACCTCTATCTCCTCCTTCTGCTCATCTTTCATCCTCCTGCACCCACATTTCCGTCCTTTTCATCCCTCCCCCCTGATTTGTTCTTGAAATCCTTAATTACCCAGGGAGTTTTTGCTCGGCTGCACCTCCTCCGCTTTTCCAGACCTCCTCTCATTTCTCTCTTCGCCTCCTCTCTCCTGACTCTCTCGACCTTGTTCCTCAACCTCAACCTCCCATCCTCAACCTTTATCATTTTTCATCATTCATTTTGCTTTCTCGTTGTGATGGGCTTAGACTTTTGCAGACTATTACAAAGCAGTCTGTTAAGTTTTTAAAGATAAATTTAGACACGCACTTGCTCAAAAGCAAAAGCACATAAACAACCAGGCACGCATCACATCGCTGGGTTTTTCATCTGTAATGGTTTTTGTTTTGTCACGCACATGCATGCAAACATACTCACAGCCAGAATATTCATTTATGAGTTATGAGTTGCTTCTGCTCTGTTTTTATCTCATGCAGAAACAGATTTAAATAGTTAGACAATTTGCATCCTAAGGGTTAAGGCTGTGACATTTTATCATCCCTAAAGTCATCCCTGAGTTGCAGAGGAAACAAGGGTGTGACAGATTTGCTTTTCCTGTGTTCCCGCTCTGAATCTGTGTGTCTATCTGTTCCTTCGGACCACCTCTACCTCCACTTCCTTTACTTCCTCCTCTAACTTGTCAGTTCCCTCCACGGGCGACCAGTACTGAACGGCCAACCAGCTGGCCAGGTCGCCGTTTTTTGCAATAACTCGGGTCAACAGCTGCTGTGTGTTCCTTGTCTGTGTCAAGCCAAGGCCAGGATAACCGCCATGTCCTTGCATAAATACATAGATGCATAAATACATGCGAACTGTCCTCAAGACCTTCTGCCGCATCAGTCACCATTTACAGCCGTTTCCTGGAATGCCCTTGGGTTGTCCCATCTGGACACTGTGTGTGTGTGTGTGTGTGTGTGTGTGTGTGTGTGCTGGTGAGTACATGTGTATCTGCTTGCATGTGTAAGTGTCCAAGTGAGGATTTATCTGTGTGTGTACCTGTGTGAACTATTTTGTACTTTGAGTGACCTCAACTGGCTTTTTGACCATCATAAGATCAGTCTACGGTGAGCAAGTATTCCAAACACAAGTAGGTCAAACAATCTGAAAGCATTGTGCACATGCAGCCCCTGTCCAGGAAATTGCCTTTGTGTATCTTTCTCACTACCAACACACACACACACACATTTCTACAGCTAAATCGATCTACAGTTGTATCCACTATAGAACCGGTGTTGCAGTTGAATCAAGACTGGAAACCCATTTTGTCCCTCATTAGGGGAAGTGTGTAGTTGCACAACTGTGTCGTCTGAGTCTACAGGGACATGATTTGGTGCCTGTGGACCTGGAAGGCTGAGGGGGAAGGCAGAGAGAGAGGGCTGAGGTATGGAGATGTGGAAAGGATGTAAAGAAAGAGAGAAAAGAGCAGGAGGTAAGAGAAAGGAATCAATGTTGGAGGTTGGAAAAAAAATGGTGAAAAATTAGATGGATGAGAAAAAAAGAGTAAACTTTAACCACACCAGTATCTTACTGGCCTCAGAACCAGAATGATAACATAATAGCTGAGGACTGAATGGTCATTAATGGACATCTTGGTTGCAACAATGAGACCTGTTTTAGTTTTTTCTCACTGGCCCACCCACACTCACCAAATACTATGCATATTTTCGAAAGGAATTCGAAAGAAACTCCTAGGCAGCATATCAAGGCAGTTTCACTCATGTTGGCATAGTAGAGGCTGTTTTGATTCAGACTACGATATACTAAAATTAGACAAGCCTGGAAGCTTTAAATTCCCCAGCAGCAGCAGCAGTACCAGTTTATTATTTTGCATTACTCACATTTTCCACTTGATGCCACCAGCTCAGAGCAGTGCTTACCACAAACAATATTTTGGATACAGAAGTAATATGCAGCTGTTATGGTGGTAATTTCAGCTGAACATTGATTGTGTTTGTCTGGAAGGTATACCCCAGGGATTTTTTTCAAAATTTGTTTGGGTTTTCTTAATATGAATCCCACCAAACAGAAAGGCATCATAGGCATGCATAAGAGAAAAACCTCCTACGCTGCAAGTTTATAATAACGCTGCTTATTATAAACTAATAACTCTGTTTATAATAACTGACCACACCTGGCTGGGATACCTAGCAAGACTGTTTGAAGTTGTAACACTCATTGACCCCAGACTGAAGTGAATCATAATATAGAAACTATAAATCCCTTGGGGTTTAAGGTTCATTTCAAACATTTTGAATTCTGATTAAGAATGAAAATGCTGAAAGTTTTAGTCTTACTAGGTTGACTTCTCTTAGTGTACTATTTTCTCCTATAGTGTATATATCATTCAGTGTTTGCATCTAGACTAGATTGTTTGGATCCTCCATTTGAATCTGATATGGTTATTGCAGTCCTCCTTTACATCTATGTTTGTCTTGTTTGTCAGTGTAACACAATCTTTTGCATGTTGTGACTCTTTATAACTTGAATGATACCATATATAACTGAAATGAAATTTTAGCGGTTAAACTCAGACTTATTCAGCATAACTGTTTTGTTAGCAACACCCAGCAAACATTGAGGAAACTGTAAAAAAGGGTTGATTTGTAAACTCATGGTCTTGTTGGGATTTTTAAAATGGATTTCAATTGCTAACATGAGACACAAGGAAAGTGCTTTGTTGTTGTTATTGGCAGAGATCATTTATGACAAATATATTCATTATATAATCAGTCATTCACTTATAGGATGAGGTTTGTTTAAATTAAATATCATATTCATCCAGTTATGAGTTGATAAAGTGGCTTTGATGTCATTTTAATTCCAGTTAGATAGCATACTCCATCCTTGCTTCATCCTTTTACTCGAATAGTTCAACCTACTTGCAGACACTTAGGTGAGGAGATTGATACCACTCTTATATGTGTATGATAAATATGAAACTAATGCCAGCAGCCAGTTAACTTTGCTTAGCATAAAGACTGAAAAAGGGGGAAACAGCTAGCCTGGTTCTGTCAGCACCAATAAAGCTCACTACTTAACATATTTTATGTTGTTTATTTGGAATGTACAAAAACTGAAGGAGTTAAAAAAAAACAAAAAAAACCCCCAACATATTGTAGTTTCACAGGGGATTATGTGGCGGACTATTTCTTGGCCAGGCGTAACAATTTGTGCTAAGCTAAGTTAAAAGGCTGCTGACTGTAGCCAAATGCCTCTATTAATGGGTGCAATAGACGGGAAGCTGCACACTGTATACATACGGTATATCCTCATTTGACACTAAAATGTGGACATGTTCTCCAGTTTGTAGAGGAAAACTGCACAAGCGTTTAGTACAATTTGACTCAGCCACAGCACATATACACACTGTGCTCACTCATGTGGACACTGAGAGATAAATGTTTTTGCAACCTGTAACTAGGGGTGTCATTTTAGACCATCTGAAAAGATATGACACTGCGGCCTCCACTCCAATGCATCAGATAAGTGCACACTGTGAAGAGCTAGCTGTGAAGATTTGTTGGGAGGAAAGGCACACTGAAGGTAGAAATAATCTGTTAAAAGACAATGTAG
This sequence comes from Thunnus thynnus, assembly GCF_963924715.1. Lineage (NCBI taxonomy): Eukaryota > Metazoa > Chordata > Actinopteri > Scombriformes > Scombridae > Thunnus > Thunnus thynnus. The sequence continues at coordinate 20,887,104 of NC_089533.1, forward strand.
AGCTACACATAAATGCAGAGTAATGAGCAGGTCTGCCAAGTTTTGAATTTGGCTTAGAGTGAGATTTGTTCCCATGTGGGTACTCTGGTAGTACTTATTTTTGTTCATAATTCATAATAATAAAATGAGCATAATTCATGGTCAAATAACCAACTCAACCTCTCTCTGGCCTTATGAACCAACACCTTTAGATACCATAAGACTTTTTCTTTTTGCTAATTTGTGTTTGGGTAGCTTTTCTAATATACATTCCAGATATTACACATACTTTTATTCAAAACATAGGATAAGAAGGATCTATGCTCCTTACCATGGATGCCTGGTTATGTTTCAAATGGGGGAACAAACTTGGAAAGATACATAATTGGTGGGGAGGTCTGGAGGTCCTCCCCAAGAAAAAAAATGTAATTTAAAACAAATTTTCCACATTTCTACACCACCTAACCTCTTGGATTAAGTCAAGAAACAGCCACCTGCACTAGTCTAGATTAGTTAGATTGAGGATGCTATGAAAACCAAGAATGCATCAAGTACAGGATATAATTGGGTGGATCAGGACAGGAATCAGAAGAAGAATGGCTATTTCATATTTGAAATCATATTTATAAAAGTATTATGTGGCCCAAATGGTAGTAGGTTGCAGGTTACTAGGTCATCTTCAAGGTCAAACAAGGATAAATAATTTATATAAATGAAATAGCCTTACAACACATCACAATATTATTTGGATAATTAAACCTGCAAACAATGTTAAACCTGAGGGTTGCTATTCTGAATACTCATTAGGCCATCTTCAAAGTCTAGCAACGCACTACAGACAATTTGGATGAATAAAATGGTCTCACAACAACTATCTGATTCCAACCCTACCTCTTTATTTTACACACAGGCTCTAGTGGTTCTATTGCCAATAGGAATCGCAAGAAGGTTTCACAGCATGAAGAGCTGCTAACTGAGATTACTCTGAGCAGCATGCATAGGAATAAATTACGATATAAAAGATTTGTGTATATTTCTTGCTTTTCCCCTGATGGCCTGAATAACTTGCTGCCGCACAGTGCTCCTGTTGTGCTGCTCTGTCTTCTCTGTCTGTGCGCTGTGAATATTCTCTTTTCTCGCTGCAAAGTTATCAGTTATGAATTTGTTTTTCGCATGAGAAAAAGGACATGTGGAAAAATGTCAATCATGTGAGTCATATGGTCAATATGTGAGACTTGGCAACCCTTGTAATGAGACCAAATTTAACTAGCAAAAGAAGCCCTGCACTTTTGCCATTAAAGTAATCACATTTGTATTATTATTTAAACACAATGCAATCCAATACAACAACCCTGTAATTAATACTACCTTTTGTGAAACTAGTTTCTAGTGAAGCTAGTTTCTAATAATGCAAGCAGGATGGCAATGTTGGTCTGTCAGTGAGTTCACCACTTTGGCCCAGAATGAAATATGTCAACAATTGGGTGAATTGCCATGCAATTTTTCACAGACAGTTATCAACAGAAGATGAAGCCTACTCCCCATTCAAACTAAAATGGTGAACATGGTAAACATTATACCTGGGAAATATCGCATTGTCACTGTGAGCATGTTAGTGTGCTTAAATTAGCATTTAGCTCAAAGCACCGCTGAGTACAACTGCAAAGAAAACTTTTGGTTTTTGGTAACACTTTGAGTTTTTACATTTTTACATGCGTCATATGCAGCATCATAGTTAGAGGTGTTTCTGGTATTTCGGTCATGATACAATATATCATCTTTTTTGCACCCTGACAAGTGTGACACTGAGAAATGATAAATTGTAGGATGGAAGCTGAACACTGAGTGCTATATTATCATAGGCTATACATACATACATACATATGTTGAATAGAAGATCTGCAATTTTCTATATATATATATATAACAGGAAAGGAGTGATTTTATAGAATAATCACCTTCAGCCTTCAACTGACAGCTGCAGTGTGTTTTGAATAACTTTTTTTTTTTTTACACTGACAAGGCCATGGACGTCTGAGTTAATGCTGGGTGCAGACAGGCTAAGAGTGCAGCTAGTGGGCTACCAAATCTCTGACAGGAAGGAGAAACCAGAGGAAGAGAGCGTGGACAGATTCTGGGGCATTTTAGGGAAAGATGAGAGATTCAGCCAGCTGGCAGTCCTCATGAAGGCAAATCTCTGCAACCCACACAGTGATGTCTCCTCAGAGAGAGAGGAAAAATTGTCACTGAAAATAGATTGAGCCTAGACAATGGCAATCTCTATTCTCTTCTGTCCTGCAAGATCAAGAAACATTGGCTACAAATACACTAAGAGACCAGAAAGAGCTGCCAAATCTGATACCTATAATTACAACAGTTTTCTGTGTGAAAGGTAACAGCTTAACACACACGCATGCACGCACGCACGCACACACACACACACACACACACACACACACATCTTAGTTATTTGTCATTTTACAATAATCATCTGTTTTATGGTAACAGTTATCAAAATTAAGTGTGTGGCCCAATATGTTTTCATTGGCAACATCTGACAAGTCACAGGGAATACAAAGTAACAGACTAAGAAACAGGGATAAGTGAAAGAGAGACAGTACCTCTGTTGACAATAAATAGAAAGCATTTTTACCATGTACTTTCAGATCTTCCCTTCACATCCTTTCACAGAAAGAATACATTTACAGAGACATTTTTATATGCATGTATGTGCTGCGATACTGGGTAATAGCTATGTATTACAGTACCTGTCCTTTCACAATGAGGTTCTGTCATTGAGCCATTATTAATAGCTCTACTTTCCACTGCAAGAGGTAGTTTGAGCTGCAGAGATCCAGCCCAAAGTGAGGACTAGGCAGTTACATACACACACATACGCACACACACACACACACACACACACACACACACACACACACACACACACACACACACACAGACAGACACACACACACACACACACACACACACGTGCACACACACACACACACACACACACACACACACACACGGGGTTGCAGTCATTGAATAGACACATACACTCTCTCTCACACATACAAATTCAGTGACAGGTGGGTAGAGTTTGGACCAAAGGTAATGACTTGCATGGGCAGGTGGGTAGTGGAGCGTTTTGGAGCGTGTCCATCGGAAAGACGAGGGCACGACACGCAACAACATCCTGACAGACATGGTTTCACCGGGTCGGCAGAGAACTGAAGCTGTTCAGAGGGCACAGTCAGAGAGATAGCAGATATACAAATGCATGAGAGTAGCGTGCTGCTGAACTCTTTTATTAAGACCATGATGGACAATAAATGATAACCGTCAACCTCTTCTTTCTGTGTCTATTTGTTAACCCAAATGATGTGAAAGCAATACAACAAGAAAAGGCCAGAGACAGCGGCAACCATGCAGGGAGTATGAGTGTGAAACCTGAAAAGGTTAAAGAATAAAACCATATTTGCTTCAAATACCTTAAAAGGACAGAGGAGAAAGGGTAGAGAAGACAAATTATAAGTAAGACCAGGTGCCACACATGGGGATAGTGATAGACAACCTCCACAAAGCAGGGTAAAGTAAGTAGAAGTACATGAAGAAAAACTAAGTTTAAAAAAGTTAAACAGTGTCCCTAGATGACAACAAAATAAAGAAGCAAACAAGATCAAGAGCAAGAAATAGGGAGTGAAGTTCTAGCTGTTTGGAGGCAAAGATGCATAAGAAATAGTGAACAGACAAGTTGTAATGTTAAACAACTTTTTTGAAAGCATTTGTCCCTTTTGGATAGTCTACCTTCTTTTTAGTGCCGAATTCCTGTAATGTAAACTGAGGATATATCCGCCTCTAAAAGTATGGTTATGTTGCAAAAGTTAAAAAAAGAGTTGTAACTGCTGCCAAAAATATTTTGCTCCTGAGCGAGCCACAATCCTCTCGCCACACAGTAAACCACACAATCATTTATCCTAGAATATCTGTTGAAAGAGTTACAGGACGACTTCCAGCAATCATGAAGTATGCATTTCCACACTGCCAAGAGAGTGTCCTCTAAAGAAAAACATTAGAATTAGTGCCCCACAATGACATATGTTAATTTTTGCAGTAGGACTTCATGAGTGAAATTAATTTGTAGCTTCCATTTATTATTATTATTCATTATTCCATTTATTTACAGCACACCTGGATACAGCCACATGCACATATAAAAGCCAACCAGTGTCCGAGCATCTGTCTGATGATCTCCCTCAAAAAATAAATGCTGCTTTTACATTGACTACACTTATCTGAGATTAGGACAAAAATTTATATTGGTCATGTCTCTCATTCATTTTCATTTTCCTGCTGCTTTTGGTTTTGTTTTTACAATTTGAGAAGAACATGTAACTTTTACACTAGAACTACTTGCACAGACTGATGACATAACTTACTTACTACAACAGAATTGTGAAGCATGTTGACATGCATTAACATTTGACATTTTATCATACAATAGTTATAACTATTTGAAAAAAACGTAGTGATATTAGCCTGCTGTTACTTTGCATTAAACAGAAGTATTTTATTGGATAGACCTCTCCCCACAATATATAATACAGTTAATACAGTTTTGGAAGGCAAAGACAAATAATGTCATCCTGCTGACAGGGGCATCAAATCAAAAAATAATAATGGGAAATTACAAACGATGTATTTTGTTGTTAAATATGCAGGACTTATTTTAAAGTTATAACACTTTTCAACAGACAACAGGATGGAAGACATTTTGTTATGCAGCTAAAATACATCTCAACGATGAGAAAATGTAAGATCTTTGAAACTGCGGTGTTGTTGCTTATGCAATAGATAAATTTAGCAGCTGGGTCCGTAGAAACTTTGGTTATTTACTCAGATAAGAGCAAAGAGTCAGAGAGCTACAGAGAGTCCGAGCCCTGTGCTGTATAGTTGACTTTACTGATGAGCTGAAACAAGTAGCCCTGAGCAACTAAGTGACAGTACAGCGAGCAAAAGATACGGAGGCACACAGAAGAAATGAAGAGCTGAGTCAAGAGAACGAGAAAGAGGAGGACACAAAGAGAATTAGATAGAGGCACACAAAGAAACAGACCTAAGGGGAAGGATACATACATAAATAAATACATAAAAAGCCAGTTTTGGACAAATTCAAACCTCTGTTCTATATACAGTATGTATCTCCATTTGTACATTCTCCATTTGCTTACCACTATCTGCATTTATGCTATATACTGCACATGCACATTGCGTGTGTTGTCAGTCATTTGCACATTTTTCTGTATGTATTGTATGAAGTGACAGTGTTGTCGTTCATATACCCAAATTTTGTCCATTCCTATTTTCACGATCATCTTCTTTGCCGTAGCCTTTCACTATTTGCTGTTGCAATGTGGCATTTTCATCTAACCCAGATCATGAAAGATTGATCTTATCACAGACAGACAGAGGGAGGGAAAGAAAAAAAAGAGAGAGAATTGGATAGCGGGGAAGTAAGAAACACTGAGCTGCAGCATCTCTGACTTAGTATTCTGCTGCTGTCATGTGTTGCTGTTTTAATTGGAGCAAAACCCAGCTCAACACAGCAGTCAAATCCTCTCAACCTGACCCCAAAAGAACAGATACATACCTGCCCAACCTACCCATACACACCCACACACACCCACGCACACCCATACACATGGAGATAGACACACCCAATGATAGGCATGGACTGGATGGCAGAGAAGACAGAAAGACAGAGAAATGCAGGTGCAAATGAGAAAGACTGACTGGGGCTGAGTGATGAAATCCTCTAGAGAGAAAGAGAGAATGAATGACAAACAGGTTAACAGAATGGATAAGATAAGTCAGTCTAAATCAAATCAGTTGGGCTTCTTCTAAAGTTATAACCATTTTAGTATGAATTTGTGTCTATGTGCTGCAACTTCAGTGTTTGCACTCCGCTTGGTTTGACCTATTCAGACTGCTGAAGCCTCATATTACTATGGGTTTGGCTGAACTTTTGAATGCATTTTTGCACAAAACAATGACTGCAGATTTTGTCCTGCATTGCTTACATTGGAATTATGTTATAAATGATCTCTTCAGAGTTAGTATGGACAGGAGGAACATTTGCAGCATCTCACAACTCTTTCAACTCACATCATATATAAGACTTGAAAATGATCTTTAAGAGGACGTATCATGCACATTTCCAGGTCTATATTTTTATTCTGGGAATTATTCTAATGGAAAATCTTTGCATGATCTACAATTCAAAAAACTTATTTAAACTTCATCTTATACTGGCCCTTTAAGCAGCCCCTCAGTTCAGCCTCTGTCTGAAACAGGCAGTTTTAGCTCCTGTCTCTTTAAGGCCCTCTCCTGGTGACCCCACTCTCATCTGATTGGCCAGCTTCTGGAAGCTGCCCCTCGGCTGACTTCTCAGCTACGTAAACAAACAATAGTAGTCAGATTTTGCTTCTTTTTCCCATTCTTTACACAGAATATAAATTTCTAAAATACATCTGTACATGTTGAAGCTAAAATCTGATCCAAATTATGCAAGTGGACAACGCAAACAGCCCATGAAACAACCTTAGCGACAAAGACTATGGAGTGGACGGCTGTTTGTGAGTATGTGCAAACAATGTGATGTCAGTTTGATGGGGAAGTTGAGGTAACTTTGCAAATGGAGCATTCAGAGCAGGTTGAAAGCCTGGGCTTTTGACTTGAAGGTGGCAAGGACCTCAGGTTTTGGAACTTTGTTTAACATAGACATCCGACATTATGACATTATGATGTATATAAATGACAGAAAATCACAAAAAGGATGTTATGTCCACTTTAAGACAGACTTGACAAAAATAAATGTGAACTTATCATTTAAGTGTTTTTGCAAAACATTAACTATGTACATTTTGATCTGGTTACTTTAAATAACCAGTTGACAAGAGAGTGAACCCCCAATCCACTCCCTACTAACTCTCCATGTTTTAGTGACATGCTCTGATAATAATTATCTAAGATAAGCTTACCATGTTATTTACAAGTTATGAACACTGGCATGTGTCACAATAATCTGCATGATTGCAATCTTTAATCTGTAATCCTCCACTATGAGAGGGGATGGGATTCATTTGGTCTCTAAAACAATGTTGATTATGTGCTTGAATGCCTTGGCATTATTGTTTCTCATTCAGCAATCACAAAGACAGTTGGATCGAATTGATTTAAAGTCAAGTGAATGGGATCGAATTGCACATTGTGGCCGAGAGGGAGAGCCAGGCCAACTGACTGAGTCTAATAAATTAATTCAGCTGCTCGCAGGTGCCAGATGTATTGCCAAGTGTGGCTGATTAAAAGGTGGGACTTGCATGGGGAATCAGAACAATGGTGCTTTGTAAATCTTTATGTAAATCTAATCTGATGTTCCATTTAAAAAAAATAGACCACTTTGAATGGAAAATGTGTGGAAGAAATGTGGAAGCTGGCTTATCATTGGCGTGCCTACAGTAATTAATCTTTTAACTGGTGTTCTGTAATCTTAAAGGAAACATTTGCCACAGAATTCTGTTTAATTGTCAACAGAGGGTATTTTTGTTTGTGTTGTGCACAGCTTATCAAGTTATTTTTAGATGTTGTAAGTGTTGTTACAACATCTTACAACTGTGGCTTAGGAGGTAGAGTGGTTCGTCCACTAATCATAAGATGTTCTTCAGGTGAGAAGAAGTGAGAGTGAAGAAAGTTGTCTCATTCCAATTTCAAAAATGAAGACGCTAGTTTACCTTGTTTCCAGTATAAGTAGCGGGTCTGCAAAGAAGCTTGCTCTTTGATTCTGAGAGGTAAACACCAGATTCAATTCGATCACCACTAAACGCTGGTGGTGACATGATGGATGACGTACTGCAATTTGGGCAGTGCTTGGTTTTGGCTCATCCCTTTTCAACATGGTGGCTGGGTCACAAACTTTCTCATTTTAAAGCTAAACAGTACACTAAAATATGTTTCTCAAAACATTTGAGGTGAGAAATAGGCAATGCAGTAACAGAAACTTTATTCATATTTGATCAGCACTGACTAGTTTTACTCCTCCTTGGTTCCAGCACATAGCTTGACAATGGTGTTAGTGGGTTTAGATGTGGTGTTGATTGGCTAATCGTTAGTCCCCCCGTAGTTCTCATTGAATTGATCACTTTTTCAACTGAGAATCCGCTGTTTCATGTCATGATGCCAGACCAACAGAATCAGTGAACTCAACTCGATGGAGTGGGCAGATTCAAAGGTCAGGACCCAGGCAACATCACTTTTTACGTTACTTTTCACCCACCTGTGTGTTACTGACGGGGTTGAAGGTAACAATGTGTAATTTCCATTCAAAGACAAATTATACTGAAGTCATTCTGCATTTGTACAAAATAGCACCAGATATTGATAGAACACGTGTTAGTTGTTGATCACAACAAAAATTTGTTTCTGTCAGTAAAGTTATTTTTTAAAATGATGTTTATCTGAAAAGTGTTACTTATGTCCCGATTTTCCCCTACCCGTAGATACCATATGTTTATTTGCTTTGTCAGAAAGTTTAGCTTTCTACTATAAGAGAGCTGCTTGACTGAATCGCTGTGGGAGACAGGTTAGTTATTGCAGAGAGGGAACATAAAAGCTTCAGATGAAGCAGATTAATGGTGGTAATTGAGTGGAAAAATTGCAGCTCCTGCAATCGTGAGAGACTGTAGTGGTGCCGTGGTGTATTAGTTCAAAGCGACAGTAATAGGGTAGTGATGGAGAGTGACAGGATTCAGTTATAATCACTGAGCGATTGCTCACTGATGATTTCTATTGTGCTGCTGTAAATTGTATTTAGTACCTATGTGGGTTGGAGCAAAATAAGAGCATTGGGTGTTTGTTGAAATCAAAAAACAGAGAAGGTAGGAAAACAAATTGTTTTCCTTATAAGAGGAGGAGGACATGACTGTTCTGAAAATCTATGTCTGGTGCTGACTACTTAGGGAAGAGTGTATTGACTCATGTTGACTCATTAGTTTTGAATCATTTGCATAACACATTAAGCCACACATTAGCAGATACATTTAATGTGTTTTGTCTGTTTTTTGATTTTTATTTTCAGTTTTCTGGTTGTGTGAACATTAAAGTTTTACTTCAGTGATTTAGTGAATTTTAGTCTCTAGTAGGGGTCAACTCCCAAAACAAAATCCAGACAGTTTGGAAAGCTTCTCTAGAGCTACAGAGTACATGGGAAATATATATAATTGGTGGAATGCCTCTTTAATCAAAATGGTCTGTGAGGCTGCTGAAGCATCTGCAGGTAAGCAGTGGTGCCATTACAAAACTTTAACTTATTCTACACGTGTCTCATTCTTTTAATTACTTGAGATGGAAATGATTGTCCAGCTACTGTAATTGCATTCATGCAAATGCAAGATTTTAAGTGTCACTCCAGGGCCTTTGAGGCTTTAAGATTTCCTTTCACCTTGAGGCAACTGTTCAGCTGAATCTGAATTTAATTTCAGATTCACCTCACATACTATCCCTTCACTGCAGCTCAACAAGGAAACACTGTCTAGGGAAGCACAAAGAGGGAATTTTAGATTAAAAATACAAAATTTGATATCCACTTGATTTTGTCAACTCATCTTGCCAAGCTAAAATTTGGAATACATTTTTGCAGGGAATGAAGACTGTGGATTTTGCGCCCCATCACTTTCATTGGAAGTGTGCCAATGACAAGCAAAAGCTGTTACAGTGGTTATATATACACCTGAATATTGTTTTAAAACTGACTTGAAAAATTGTTAATTTGTTGATGGCACGATAGGAAAAGTTAGTGGATCACCAAAGTCATTAGGATTGAGAGTCTGGGAACCACAAACTTCTGTACCAGTTTTATTTGCCAATCCATCCAGTGAATGTTGAAATATTTCATTGGATAAGTGAAAACTTTGACCTGCTGGGGGCACTAGAAGAAAAGCGAGGAATCACCAGTCATTTGGTGTGATCCAATGGGAACCATCAATGTCTGTGGATTTCATGGCATCCATCCAATAGTTGTTGAGATATTTAAGTCTGGACCAAAGTGGTGGACCAACTGACCAATCAACAGATCAGCACTGCAATCCAAAGGGCTACACTGCTAGAATAAGTCATGCAAGTCAACTGGAAGTCAGACAACTGGAGATTTGCCAGGAACCTTGAGGAAATGAGTCAGGTTTTCGACTGGAAGATTGGCGATATAATCCCCATGCAGGCTAGAAAACTGAATGAGGTGTGCTCTTCCCTCTCTCAGCAATTACAGCTGTTGTTTCCTTAAGCAACGTGCCAAGCACCCAGCTGGTCAGAGGGCAACAGCAGGTAGCACGACAGTAAGAATGTGAAGAAAGATGGTGCTGCAGGAGCCGACTCAGCAAATCTTTCCTGGAGAAATAAAATCTAACATATGGGAATAAACCCTCCCAGCCCACAGTCGCTGATTGATTGAGGTTGATTTCCAGGTCAGGTCAAAGTGACTGACTACTGTACAGACTAGAGTGGTCTGCTACCCAGTGACTGACTGGTTTACTGGCTGAGTTACTGACTGGGAGTGAGGTACTTTACTTCCAAAGAGTTAATTTAAAAGAGCACTCATCAGGCGGACACACAAACACACCACACTCATTTTCCAGCTACACACACCCTGTCTTACTCTGTAGCTGTGATAAGACCGCCATCCATTATACACACACACACACACACACACACACACACACACACACACACAGATCAAGCCAGAGTAATTATGGATGTGTCCAATCACCATGAATTTCCTTAAGTTTAATTAATTTTGTGCGGTAGGTCTTGGTTCTATCTATCCATCAGGTTTTATGTGCTGTCTGCCGCCCACCTCTCCATCTCCCATCATTTCCCCTTTAAAGCAGATGTATTGATTGGGGCTTGTCGTGGTTTTATGAAGTAGTCCGGAGTGCTTGTCTCTGTTTTTTTTCTCCTTTTATATCTCCTGTTGTTCTGGTGCTGAAAGCAAGTGGAATTTGACTTGTCACTGAGGTAATAAAAACAGACATCCCTTAATATAAGCCATCAAATTTGGCCTTAAATGACATTTGTTTTTGACTGAAAGTAAGCAAAGAAATTAAGGATTTAAGAATCAGATAAGTGCTGCAAAACCTGGATCTGTTTTTTTACTTCAAGTCATGATAAACGAGGTCAACAAAAGGTGTCAAGTAGATGATCTATCAACAGTAGTGATATTTTTAATTTCCTTTGTTATATTGCCTCTCACAGTTGAGGCAGGGCGTGCTGTTGACAAGGGAAACGGTGGAGAATTTGTGACACAGACCGGTAGATTTCCCACCAGATCCGAGAGGGAGGGATGGAGATAGAGATTTAGATGGAGAAGGAGAGTGTTCCTCCTGAGGAAGCCTGCAGTTTAATTGAGTTTATGAAGCAGTGGATGGAGCAGATTGATGGAGGACATCCATCTAATAGCACCATGATCTCTGTGGAACTCTGTCTTCCTTCTCGCTCTCTATCTTTCACCTGATCTTTTTCTCCCTTCTTCTCCTTTATTCCTCCTCTATTCATCTCACTTACTGTCCTGCCTCTTTCCATCTTTCTCCCTCTTTCTTCGTTTTTTTCTCCTTGTTTCAAGATCCATCTTTCCTCCTACTCCTACCTTCTCTACCACCTCACGCTCTCTTTATTACTGTCTGGCTAGATACTTCACATCCATCCCCACCTTTACACTCTGCACCATCTCTTCTTATTCTCCGTATGGCCCTTCTTTTCTACATGATTCATTTCTATTCTCTGTTTCCACTCTCAGCTTTGTTCTCTACCTTTTTCTCCTACATTTTTCTTTTCACCCCATTTCATCTCCTCATTTTCCTCCTTTCCCCGCACCTTTCTCAGACTCTATCCATTTTAAGCCCTTTCTCCTCATGACACACCTCCGTCTTTGTTTCCATCTGAATTGCCAGGATGCAGTGTGCATTTTTGTCGGCAGAGAAAGTTTATTGTAGAAGCACATAGGAATAAATGCACTTGTATGTGTGCAAGTTTACCATGCAGACATAGACATATGCTGGTTTATGTATGCTTAATCATATCTATGTACAGTAAGTTGCACAATTGCACACACACGCACTTAAACCTTCTTTGTCAGCCTGTTACACTCCCGACTGTGTGTCGACAGCTGGTTGCAGACCGAGAGTTGACCAGATTGATGGAGCCGTCGCTGGCCAGGCCTGCAGAGTTGCAGATTCACATGGGTGTGTGTGTGTGTGTGTATGTGGCTGGCTGTGCTAGTTTCTGTGAATGCATGTGTTTGTGTGCTTGAATGAGAGAGAATTTATCGATTGAAGATTAGATAGCAAGGAAGAAAGAGACCGATGTCTGTGGGATGCCCAGCAATGAGAAAGATGGAAAATGATATGTTAATGAATGCATATTGTATGAATAAAAGAGCAGAGAGTGAATATGTGTGCGAATATAGTGAAAAGACTGTGTGAGTGTGCACCAGCATGTCTTTTCATGTGCACATGGATTGACAGTTTCCTTCTGTTCCAGATGATATTCAGTGTCACATTGTTACCCCTGTGATTATAATTTCCTGCACATATCTCAGTGCCTCAGTACTTCTTATTAACTCTTATTTAACCCTACTAGTTCTGTTGAGCTTCTTTTTCATGGTCGGACGTTTAAGAATTAAGGCTGCCAATTGTATTCATTATGCAGAATACGAATATACCTGATCTGACAAAACAGTGAAGACCAGGATATAAATCCATACATAAACATATGAATAGACGAAACAAAAGAGGAGAAAATGGAACAAAAGGGTGTAGGAAAGGAAGAAAAAAATCCTCATAATGATATTATATAATTATGTTAAAGTGGAATATCAACACACACCCACATTTTTGGCCCTCCGTGTCACTTAGCCCCCTGAACTACCAGGCTCGGCACTTCCTCAGCTCTTCATGGCCCCATTTTCCAGCTGTGAACTCCCCAGTCAACCGGAGCATTAGCTGGATTAACCTCCACACTCCTGCTGCTCATTCTGGTTGTCTGTCTCTCTCCTGAAGCACCAGACGTAAAGCTTTCCTTTGGTTCCTCCTGCCTCTGCCTCTGCCAGTCGAGCTCTCTTTGGCTTTCCACAGCTTATGTTACATTCTGTTAGTTCTGCAGCAAACGCACGCCTCTTGCCTTCTTTCTCCCTGTGCAGCTGGAAATGTCATCTCCCTTTTCTCTCTGAATTCTTTTGTCCTTCCTTTCTTCTCCCGGTATTATCTAACGCAGTCTCATTCTTGCGATCATTCTCTTTCTGACAATAATTCTTCAGAGAGAGGATATTTTCCTACCCTTTTCCCTCCCCTCTCTCACCCTCCTCCTCTGGCTTTTTAGTGTTTTTTTTCCTTCATTTATTTGTTTTTCTATCCTGTCATTATCGACTGCAGTGAGAGGCTCTGTGTGGCCGCTCCTGTCTTATCTGGTTCTGTCAGGTGCCGGTTAAATTCCATTCATCCGTAGGATGCACAAAGGTGAGCTGGTAAAATGCCAGTGCTGCCTCCATCTGGGAGGAACATTTTTTGGATGGACACAGTAAATGTGTCTTGATTCCCTCTTCCTCTCACTCAGTTTATCTTCATTTGATATACCTGTCTATCAACAGTGGAAGAAACCGTGTGTCTCTGTGCCTGTACTATTTCTTTTACCTCAAGAATGCCTTAACTTTACTTATACTGTAAATGTTAAAGGCTATCTGTTATGCTACAATGTCCTGTAAATCTAGATGCACATAGCACATATTTTCACAAGGATTTTCTTTTCCTATGAACAGAAACTTAGGCTATATGGTCCAATACAAGTCCGATATTCACTCTGGTTTTGGTCTCCACCAGCTCTGCAGAAAAATATCTGTCTCTTTACATGCTAAATGCTCCATTACATCCACTAGCTAGTCGCTATAACTTCTTTAACTCTGCTGTTTAGTGCTTGGCAGGTAGGTTTTTTTTTATGGGGGGGGGGGGGTTTGGATGAAAATAGCTGTCTGCTGTTCCTAATATTTTGTCCCCCTCATGTAAGTTAATGGAGTGGAAAAAATATTAGGAACACTTTTCAATATAATGCACTTCAGTGCACCACCACCCACTATGACCTCAATAATAAACATAAAGTAGAATTATCATCTTTCTGACAATGTCAACAAAAACTGAAAAATTTATAGGCTTCGTAAAAGTTTATGGCAGGGCTGTTGTATTGGATTAGGTGTTCCTAATAAAGTGCTTGTGAGTGTATATACATGGTCCTTTGATGATAATATACTGTAAAGAAATAGATTAGTCCAGCTATAAAATATATTATGACATTTGCGACATTAAATGCTTTATTATTTTCATAATTCTAGATTAAAAGTCATCCATCAAACTACTGAATTACGGGTAATTACCTTGCTATCTTTGCTTTTGAGGAAGCTTGTAGAAGAGACTTTTTTAAAATCACAGATTAAATAAACCTTTTCCTCTATATTTTAATACAGTTGTGACTTACTGGGACACTTGAATACAGCAGAACCATCGTTAATGATATCGGAAACACCTGTGCTTTTCGTAGTATGACAGGTCAAAATACCTGCTGTGTAAAAAGGCCTACAGATTGGATACAGAATACTGTTTTGTATAATAAATTCCTAGATAACAATAATATTGTTTTCCTCTCTGTGCTAAAGGGTTGCTGGCAGCTTTTGCTTTGCTGCTAGAATGCAGAGACCCTACATTAGTATTAGCGGGATGGCTGAATAAGTAATGGTAATGCAATATTCCAGTGTCCTCTGACCCGAATAAGAACATTTATACACTGGTACTAACCCCTAGGATGCTCACCATGGGCGAGAAAGACAGAGAGAGACAGAGAGAGAGTAAGAGAGAGAGTGAGAGAGAGAGAAAGAAGAAAAAGAGAGAGAAGAGAGAGAGAGAGATAGAGAGAGAGAGGGAATTATTGTGGACATGGTTTGTGGCATTTGGCTTTTTGCTCTCTGTGATGGATTTGGTCCAAACCCTTGAGACACATAAATGAACTGTGACATCTATGACAGCTGGAGTTGATGCCCATTGCCTACTGCCCTGTCTGCACACACGTACACACAAACACATACACACATACACACACACACACACACACACACACACACACACACACAAACCCAGTATGTTGCATCCTTAGACAGCTGTTTCCAGTTTCTAAAACTAATTTAATATCTTGTCCTTTAGGTTGCAGGCTTGATGAACACCTGAATGTTCTTTCTTTCATGTATTTTCAAGCAATATTACTCAGTAATCAACTACATATCCACTGGACATACAGTATTATTACTTCATCATCATTCTACATTCTCTCGCAATAATAAATTAAAAGTGAACAATTGCTACAATGAGTTGAAATACTTGCATGACAATTAGTATGGGTAAAGGTTTCCCAACCGTAGCATATGTATGGAGGCTATAGTCGAGGTTTATTCTGTTCTACTTTCATCTTTTTGTGATTTTTAAGAGTGCGTTGAATTAAAATATGCAGAAACGCTGTGATTTTGTCTTTTACGCCTCTGGGAGTAACAGCAGGAAAGTACAGTATCATCATAAAAAGTTCTATGTTAAAAAAATCAAAAGTGCATTTCCATTTTATCTTTCTAAGGCTAGATGTACCAGTGCTGTCCGCCGGCGACATATATCCTGTTGTACCTCTCGGCTAGGTTGTCATCTGCGAGAGTTGACATTGTTTGTGTGCATGCAGTATAAACATGACACTGTTTTCAACATTTGTCCTGTGCTCTGCTGCATTGTGTGCTTATGTGTGAACATCTGTGCTCATTTTACTCACATCTTTTACACATTACTACTTTTTGCACATTAGATATGCTTATTTTGCTCTATTTCTTTTGGCCATCTGCATGAAGGACAGCATTAGCCATTCTAATGTTTGCATGTACAACATAAGATCAACACAGGACTGTTAGAGATCAAGTTCTCTTATTCACCCTTCATCTGTACTGTTTTCTCCAGGTCAAAAACAATGATGCTGCATGTGTTTATTCCAGGATAAATGGGCAATGATGTTATCAATGTCAAAGCCAATTAACTCAGTCATCTAAGAGTCAGATGACTGTCTTGACATTGTTAACTGGATTAGTCTATTGACCCAGTGGTGATGTCACGGCACTACAACAATTAGTTACAGTGTATCAGTTAAATACAGTGGCCAGTCTAGCCATATTATGATTTCCCTAAAAGATAAAGGCTTCATATTGACTCCTGCAGTCATGTTTGTCTTACCACTGGCTACTTAATTAAATTGGCTGTTTAGTATTCTTAATGCATGGAGCTCTTGTGTGTGTGTGGGTGTTTGTGTGCAGAGGGGATTGGTCCTCTGACATGCTGCAAGAAACAGTGCAACGCGAAAGGTTTTACGTGCTGTCAGATGACATCACACACTTAAGGGCTCTAAAACACACGCTTCCAGCTCACGACCCACAGGAAACACATCCAGTTAAATCCCAGATGATGTCAGAACAAATTAAGTGGCAACACGCCTCTTTGGGAGTTCCATACTTTAGGCTGTGTATGACAAAGAGAGAAGAGGAGAGAAGAGAAAAGAGGTATAAAGTGAAGGGAAAGAAAGAGAGTTGTTTTCTTTCCATGATCTTGTGAAGTTGGTGTTCTCTTCTCTCCGTTTCGAGCTGTTCTGCCACTTCTTTAAATTTATTATGTTCATCTTTTTGGTAGATTTTGTGACTTTCTTTCCTTGATGTTTTGATGTGTGTTGCTTACCAGTAAACCAATTCTGCAGGGAATCAAGCTTGAGATCTCCCAAACTGGGTCAAATGAAAGCTTGAAGCAGATCTTTGAGGCTGCTGTAGGAGGAGGCAGTTTCCTTCCCAGCACCTCCATGAGTGTTGTCACAACCATTTCATTTTTATAATAATTTTGGGGGGAACCTTTGCTCATATCTATCAGTGCTTTAAGGGGTAATTTTGTGATGAAGTGTTCCAATTCACCCGGGTGTTGAACCCACTTTTCTCCCCTTCTTCATTCATTAGTGAATTCTTGTATTTCCAAGGATCTATTTTGACAAACCCAGCAAGCATGAACTTGATGAATTTCAGCTGAAGGTTTTACATTAAGTCTCAATTCAGTCTTCCTGTTGTTTCTCTACCTCTTCTTTGTTGGATTATTTTTTAAAATATTTTCCACTGTCACACTTAATTAAAGATGTCTCAGTATGACGTCACATCATCTCTGCTTAACTGGCAATTTAAATACACCATCAAATCCGATATTAGAATGACTGATACAGGGCACATTGCCAGTGACTGTTGTTGTAACAATGAGTGGATTTTACTTTTAAAATATGATTTTCATGAAATCAAAACCTGTTTTTGATACTATTTATGTTCTTCATATTTTCAGCAACAGCCACTCAATATACTCACATAATTTCATTAACCCACTGTATAGTATTTTTCTTTATTAGTGGTGATTCCTGCCTTAACATGCATGAGGGATTCAAATGATGCAGCATGAAATCCATCTGTCTACTTTTTGTAAATTTATCTCATCAGCCTTACTTTTACTATTCACCCTCATACTGCCATATCATAGCTGTATTAAGTCACTGCTAATGCTAACCCAAAATTTCTCACTGCTGCCGCTTCACATTAGGCAGCACACCTCCACCTCCTCAGTAAGGTAACTGAGTCTAGAAAACTACTTGTGCCTTGCAGCATGAAATCAGATAACGCAGTTATTGCACTTATTATTGACTGACTTCTTTATTAAAACAATGTGATTTTGTATTGACTGCACTGTAAACAACAAATGTTCCTCTTTTGTATTTCTGACAAAGCAGCTGCTCAATGAATGTTTGCTGTGATATTAAACCACACTTGCTGATACGTCCAGTGACCATGAGAATGAAATCTTAAGGATTATGACATAATAGTAAATGATGTGGGCGGGACATTTGACAACCAAAAAAAAAGTACTGTATCTTTTAAGTTCTTAACAT
This sequence comes from Thunnus thynnus, assembly GCF_963924715.1. Taxonomy (NCBI): domain Eukaryota; kingdom Metazoa; phylum Chordata; class Actinopteri; order Scombriformes; family Scombridae; genus Thunnus; species Thunnus thynnus. The sequence continues at coordinate 20,905,164 of NC_089533.1, forward strand.
AATACAACTCCTGAACAGAAACAGTCAGTACACACAGGTACAATGAACAAATGATTGCTATATTTCTTGAAAGATTTATTCAAACAGAACACATGGGCAAACGTCATTTGAGTGCCTATAGACATTTCAGTCGGTAAGTCAGTCAGTCAAAACTTTATTTATATAGCATTTTGTATGCATGAAAATTCTGTTCATATCCCTCCATCCCTAAAAAAAAAAAACCTCTAGAGAAATTTGTTTGGAGTTACAGAGTGACGTCAGATTGCCCAGTCTGCTTTAATATCTATAAAAAGCCCTTATATAAGCTGAGTAGTCAACAAATTTCACAGCAGACAAGTGGTACAGCATACATATATACACAAGTAATACATAGCAATCCAAGGCAGCCTATTGCTGCCTATTACAAATTATCATGAAACAACGCATGATTTTTTTTCTTCATTTTTTTTTTTTTTTTGCAGATGCAAAAGCTGTACAAGAATCTTCCTTTCATCTTTCAGCTAATGTGTTGGCAAAGCACTTGGATACGATGCAATATCTTTTCACATTAATCACATGAGTGCATGTATACCATACAATGTAACTCAAAAGATCCACAAGCTTTAAACATATAACATCGTCTGGTGGTAAGGGGTGGGTGAGTGGGGGAAGGGCTGAAAGGCGCACAGCCATGAATCTAAAATCTGGAAGCACTTTTAACTTTCCGTTGGTCAAATGAGCTTTTTTTGTTGTTTTTGACAGGAGCTCAATCCTTGAAAAAACACAGTACAAAAAAACAAACAAACAAACAAACAAACTGACAGAAAACAAAGAACCATACACCATAATCTATATATTGCTAGGGATCATGGAGCCCAAGTATGTCTACCAGGTTGCATTCAGATAACCTGCGGTAGAATACTTGCATTGTTCCTTTTATAGAGAGGAAGTTTTACAAACAACAGTCAATTAGCTCTGAGTAGAGCAAGCGACGCCATAGTCTGTCGTTAATCAGGAGAGATTGAGTAAATGCACTCTAAGCTGATGATCCAAAACAGTCTCAGCATTCTCACTGTTTTGGATGTCCGAGCATCAGTTAGGTGTACTCAGTTTCCTCTGATTCAAGGCTTTTGGTCCTGTTTTGTACCACAAATTTGTGGACAATGTATGGAAGATATAATTAGTGTAACACCTCTGTGGCTCCCGTGTCTTGTTTCGTGTGTATGTGCATGTATGTTTGTGTGTGTGTTCAAGTATTTACATTGTCCATGACAGAGGCAATACTCTGACAATACTCTGTTTTTATCAGGCAGTCCTTTGCCTGAAGGGAGTCATAGAAGTCCATCAAGCACTGAAGAAAAAAAATCCTGCAGGTCTTCCTGGATCTAGGAAGTCTGACCACAGGGAAATTAACATTGAAATGTGTCACTGCTCACCAGTACATCAGCATTTTTTGTGATTGTTGCATTTCCGATGAGATTCTCTCAAAGAGCAAGAGGATATTCAGAAGAATCAGCCATTCACAGTGCTCGTTCAAACCCAGCCAATCCTTGTGAGTCATGTCAGCCAACAAATTTGAGGAAAGTTGAGAAGATATTTCTTTAACTTTGCTGGTAGCCTGTCCTCAGGCTCTGTTTGTCCTGAAGGGCTTACTGTAGACTCCTTAATTGTAAATCCTGGAGCCAGTGTTGCTGTTGTGTTAAACCTTCAGTTTTACCTTTTCAGCGCTAGTATTACTAGCCCAGTGGTCAGCCAGTGTTGTGTGAGTATGAAATAATCCCATTCCTGCAAGACCAAACCATGACAATAATTTGATAGAAACTTTAAGATGCTGAAATTGTGCAAGTACAAACCAACTTCCCCTTGCAGGTACAGCCACAGAACACTTTTGAAAGATGGTTGTTTGAGTACATCAGAGAGATAGAACCCAGAAGTAATGTTTTTAGACGAACCAGACATATCAGAATGAAAAGCAACCATCGCCATTATCAGCAGTGTCCATGGAAACCCCATGTCTCTTTTCTGTCTCATCTCCTCTCCCAAGCCCTCTGCAGTGCCAATTCTTTTGCTTCCCTTGGTATTAACGCCCGCACCCTCATTACCACCCACCCCCTTAACTCTGAGGACACCAAAGGGCTCTGGATAGACAGATAGACAGACAGATAGACAGAGAGATAAGGATAGGGTGAGGATGGTGGGGCGCTTATTGCTTTACTGATGCATATTGCTTGTTTACTCGCTGTCATTCCTTGTTTGTTCTCAACATCTAATGCATTCTGAGTGATTAAGGACAAACCCCACAGAATGTTTTGGTAGGGCTTTTAAAGGCCAAAAAGCTTTTCGCATTTCATATGAAGTGACCCACTAAAAGTGTGGTGCCTCGTGGGAATCAAAGTCAGACAGAGACAGGGGAAGCCATGGAGAAGAAACCTGCAACATGATGCATTACATGCTGTGCATTGCTGGCAAGAGCATAAGCGCAGATGTGTTTGATGCATATTCACACCATGCATATCCCATTGATGCTTTTGTATTCATGATCCCCATTCTCAGGCTGATCCCTTATTACAAAAGCATGCCAGCAGCCCGGAGCACCACTCCAACAGCTTGCCTAAGAGGTTTTTCACATCTTGGAGAGGTAAAGTGGAGAAGCCACTGCAGCATTACAAACAAGCATTATATTGCTAATTTATTCTCTCGTTAAAGTTTTACTCTGTCACTCACTTTGTTTGCTTGTGTACATTCATGGCTCTGTAAAATTTGAGATGTAAATTGGGGAATTTTGGCTTGCGAGAAAAAATTAAAAAAATTAAAATCTCTTTTACATAAAATCCACTTGCTTCATTTTAAGGTAGCAGCAGCAAATATACAGATGTGAATAATGTATAGCCAAAAGCGTGCTCATTCATGTCCCAGCCTGTGTTTGTGTGTGTTTCTTTGTGTGTGTGTGGGGGTCTGACTTATGCTGGGATGCTTCATGAATTCAGCCCCATTTTGACATGATTTTGTTGTCACCAGCAAATTACCAGCATTGGGCCCAATTATGAACATTGGGAATGATGAACGGGCCTTGTAGTGTGGCATAATTGAAGAATGACAAGTCTAGCATGTCAGAATTTTTTTGTATTTTCCTGTCTAGTTTGACATCTCCTACGACGTGTTCCTTGATGTTGACCAATAGGATGACAGAATGCTCTCTGGCGCACATATGTAAACACCGATATGGAAAGTCAAAGCTGTTCTCCATCAGCTGTCCAGCTGAGCTGAGCCACATTTAGCAGCTCATCTCTGCCTCCTCCGCAGGCTGACTAAGGCAGGAAAACCTGCCATTAGTCATCAGTGACCATTTTCTTGATTTCGGTTAACGGTCACTGATGACTGACGGCAGGTTTTCCTGCCTGAATCAGCCTGTTGAGGAGCTGCTGCTCTCCCTGCTGTATGAGAACCTAAATGTGCTGGACATTTAGCTGGACAGCTTTGGCTTTCTGTGTCGGTGTTTACTTATGTGTGCCAGAGAGCACTTCAGTTATAGTGACTGTGAAATCACCTAAAATTAAAACATACCTTTGCATCTACATTTACCAGAGTATACAATTCCCAAAACTCAATCATTTTTCTTTCTATGAGACCTTCTGTTTTGTTACCTCAACTTCTCTTTGAAGGATAGACAGCCCATACTGTCCTCTTCATGACACCCAAGAACTGGGCCACAACTGTTTTTTCTTTCTTTTCTTTTTGGAATACAAGACTGTGCCTTTGTGGCCATGATTGACAATTTCTTGACCCTCCTCCCTGACGATCTATGAACTTATGCAAGGTCATGAATGATGATTGGTCAGGGTCATACATGTAATGTCGCTAGTCTCCTGACCAAGATACGGCAAGAATTTATGGCACTATGATTGCCTAATTCCACATGGTGAAAGACAAAAATATTGTGTAGTCTGATCCTGGCATTAGCCTACACATTTCAGACCAATTAACTGGGGATGCTTGTCCAATTGGAGACAAAAGCCATGTTCCCAATTGGGAAAAAAGTCGATTCTTGGGTTAGTGGTTAAGGTTAGGGTTAGGGTAAGTCTCCAGGAAATTAATGTAAGTCTATATAAATACCCCAAAAGTGACTTAAGTAAACCTGTTTGTGTGTGTATGTGTGTGTTTGTGTATAATCATGCTCACTTGCTTTGCAGAGTTTGTGTGACTGCTTGCATGTGCATGTGTGTGTCGGTGTATGAGGGAATAAATCTGGAATCTGCCATGCTGGACTCTGTCATTAATTATAGATTTCTCCCCATACACTCACACACACACACACTCACACTCACACACACATGCAAAGAGGACCCACTGAGAACATCACGGTTTACAACAGCTTGGAGTATTGGGTACCAAACACCAGACAAGTGCTTGGTATACACATCGCTCAATCCTTCGTGGACATGGATGCACAGAAGGAGGTCGGGGTGGATGAGGAGAGGGCGGTGGGGGGGTTGAAGACAGTCTGGTAAGAGGCTGCAAGGGAGTAGAGAGAGAGTGAGAGACAGAGAGAGGGAGCGAGAAAAAGTGCTAAATAGTGTGTGACTCTGGTAAACGCTGCAGTTTGATTAGGTTCCACCACCTGTCTGATGTACTGTAGCATGTGCCAAGCATATGCACTGCGGCATAGCTGGTGTCCTCATGATAACAAATGAAGGTGAATTCAATCAGTGAGTCAGACTGGCTGTTGGACTGTTCTCTATGGTGAGAGTGGAGGTAAGAATATGTGATGCGGAGGTACAGTAAAGGATTTTGAAAGCTGAAACCAATATTACATTTCTTAGCTGAAATAATCAATAACTGTTATTTTCTGCCAATATTAAACTCGACAACTTTCATGCCAAAAGAAACTTGATGTTAAAGCACCTCATTAAGAGGGATTGAAGTAAATTGCAGTGCTCTGACAAGCGGTTTCAGCCTCTCAGATTATGCTAGCATTGCGACAGTAAGCACATGCATCAAACTGCTCTGCCGCTGTCTTTAGGACCAGCCATACTGGGGAAAGGTGTTCCTGTACGCATCACTGCTTTCTCTTCGAATAGAGTTTGATCATGAAATAATTCCTTTGCAAATGTATGGATCTGCCGCTGAAATACAGTTAAATGGATCTTGGAAAATGTACATGATCTAAATTCATGATCATATTTTGCCTGTATTGGCTGACATTTCTCTGACACAAACCCAGTGTGGAGCAGAGAGGAAGAGAGTTTGCAATGACTTTGTAATGACCTTCATGGATACATGGACTCTTTTTTTTTCTAGCCACCGTGACACATCCACAGCAGCACATGAGACGGCGACTGAAATTAGCAGCTCAACAAACCGCCACAAATACCAACAAGAGAGCTTGCTTGTTCATTTCCCCAGTTTCTGAGGATCAGTGTGTGTGCGTGGAGAGAGTGTGTGTCTGTTTGTGTGTCAGTGGGGGGGCTGCCTGTGGTCTCTGACACTGCTGGGAACCTTCTGTAGTTTCTGACAAGTGTGTAGTGAGTGTGTGTATGTGTGTGTGTACATGGTTCAGATCCTTCTCATTTCATTTGCCCCTGGAATGAGATGAATAACCCCCCCGCCCTCCTCTCTGGTATGAATTGCCAGGCTGATATCTCACTCTCCGGAGGGCTGGAGGGCAATGGGAGCTGACAACACAATGGTATTGTCTCTGCTGATGGGAAGCCAAAGTCTTACGGGAAACACTGCCCGACCAGCCTCTCTGGCAGCGTTGGAAATTGTAGTATAGAGTGCGTCTGGGCTGGTGTGTGTACGGGACGGTGTTTGTGGGGTAAAATGGTGTGTGTGTGTGTGGGGTTTGAACATTTGTGAGCAGTGGAGTGGCGCTACAGAGCAGTGCAGAGTGTCATTGAGGTGCGAGGGGGGTGAGAGGAGAAGGGGAAGAGATCTGTGCCAACACACTGAGAGGCCACTCAATTATTTAGGAGAGCCGCCGGGTTCAAAGAGTCATAGCCAACACCTGTCAATCCTCCAACTTCACCGTTTATCTGCTGTTGCTGTTTAGATCCAGTGGTCTTAAATGTACTCAGATATCACTGGTATTATTTGTATTGTTCTCAACAATGATGAGGAAAACGCAGTTAAAAAAATTCAGATCATACACGATATTTGCTTGCCCCCTCTTGCCGTTATGGCTGTGGATATAAAAGATACAACTCCGCTTCTCTTGCCTCCTCTCTGGCTCTTCTGTCCATTCACGCCCATGTTCAGACAGTGACCTCTGTCTTGCTGTTAGTGGGCAGTCCCTTGTGCTTGGGGTGCATGTGCGGCGAGTGGCCGTAGCCCAGCGGCTGGGAGAAAAGCTCAGGCAGCGTCTCGATGCTGAACTGCCTCTTGTTGGAGTAGGCCTGGCGCCGGCTGTTCTGTTGGTGCAGTGGCTGGTGCTGCTGCTGCTGGATGGTGTGGTGCTGCGGCCCCTGGAGGCCCATGTGGGTGGCCGCGGGGTGCTGAGTGTGGCTCTTACTGGGGTCCCATGCCTTGAAAGCCGAGCTGGAGGTGAGCGGGTGGGTGTTGGTTTTGGAGATCTTGGGCTTGGGGATCTGGGAGGCGTTGATGGTGATGGCGAGTGGTGCATGGATGTCAGGCGGCGGGAGGAAGGGCTTGTCCTTGGGGTGGAAGTTGATTGGCTGGAAAGTAGGAGGGGACTGGCGGTGTGTGTAGTCTACCATTGGGTAGCTCTTGTAGTAGTCTCTTGCAGCAGTGTCTGGATGATGGGAGAGATAGAGGAGAGACATGGTTAAACAACCCTGGAGAACAGTTAGTGATAAACCAGAGTTGTGAGTATGACCCTAACAAAACTGTAATTATAGTGTGATAATGATTAAAAAAAGCACAAATGAGTATTATGCAGTGCAAAATAGCAGGATTACATTTGAAAACTGTTGATGAAGGTAAAATTCACCTCACACCCAGATCTTTTCATCAATTTCTGGTTGATTAAACATCCAATTAGCTTGCAAGCGTGTATGTGTGTGTGTCTGTAAAGTAATAATCAAACTGAAATACACTCTAAGCTTGCACATTGTCAGATGCCTCGTCTGGTTGAAGTTGCACAGAAACATTACATCATTTACAGTATATCTACACACAAATAACAAAAAAAAAGCCAAAGCAAAGAAGAAGAAACCTGTCGTGTGTGTGTGTGTGTGTGTGTGTGTGTGTATGTGTTTGCACCATATTTATTTAACTGAGCTCTGAACTGTCTGTGCCCTGACCACAGAGTTAAAAATATCGACAGCACAATGGAGAAAACAGCCAAACGAAATATGAGGGAAAGCAGTGAGCGAACGTCGGGCAAAACGGGAGATTTGTAGGGAATAAAAATAGAACGGGTTCAGCGTGTCGAGTCAGATTAGCGCAAGCTCCCTGAGTGGAACTCGACTCTGCTGTTTGGTCATCATCACTGCAACCCCCCCCACCCACCCCCTCCCATATACACACTCTGCCCCAAAGACACTAACAACCTTGTTTGCTTAGCCATGTTTTATTGGTCCTTTTTTTTCCTAAAGAGAAATAAGAATCTGAGAGAGAGAGAGAGAAAAAAAAACACATCCCTTCCTAGACGTGGAAATATCTTTATGTCTGTCTACCTCTCAACATAACAAGAAACAGCTGCTGTCAGCCTTTATACCGTATGTTTATGACACAGTGTGTTTTTCATCTGTTCGTGCGTCTCCGTGTCTGATCTTATCCTAATTGCATTAGAAACAGGCACATAATAATGGGATTATGTCAATAGTCTGGTCAGAAGACGTACAAGCAGTTGTGTTTAATCTGTGGTAATAAATGTCAATAGATGTTATTGCGTGTGTGTTTGTTTGGGTGCATGTGTGACAGAGAGAAGCGTTGACTATGCTCATGGGAAATTTAAGGTCTGAAACATAAATGCAACTCAAAAAAAGCATATTTTGGGTGTATCTGTGTATTTGTACCATGCAATTCTGTTGTATAACATAGAGCCTTGTGTACACTGTAAACAGAAGTCATACACTGGCTGACTGAAAACAGGCAGCTGCTGCAAATTTCTTTATTTTTATTGATTTATTCTAATAATTTATATCAGCCAGAATGTATTTGTACTTTAAGAAACACATTCACACATGTCAGGAAACTGTCCAGTACTCTCACAGTCTTGTACAGTAATTGCTTATTGAACACTTCAAATGTGGGACCGTTGTGTTACTGCAGGGCACTTCAACAGCAGTTGTTGAGGAAGGAGAGAGAGTTATCAGTAATCATTCACTCCCTCAGTAAAATGCTCTAAGCTGGTCCGAGGATTTAAATACGATTCTGCTTTTCACAAATAACACAACTGTCACCACAACCATTTTAATTGTTGTCCATCTCAAATGCCAACTGGTTCTTTTGCCTAAGAAGCCAATTTTAACTTTTACTTTACTCTTTTTTAACATACCTACTGTATTGGTCTACTGATGACACATGTTAAATGTTTTTTAAATGCTACCAAGGCCAGTACAAAGAAGAGGATCTTCTTCTGGGCAACGCCACCAACTGAAAGAAAAGCTGGACCATAACATTCCTGCTGAAACTTTTTCAGATACTGAAATAAAAGTGCTATGTAAGGGACATTTCTTGTACTTACAAATAGAAATGATGCTCTCTGCATCAAATCCTTGTGAGTCAAGTTTTTTGTTAGAGTAAACTGAAATATTTCTAGTATCCCATGTATTTACATTGCTCCTGCCAAGGTCTTTAAACTCAGAGACCTTTCTGTGAGACAACAAATAATTAACCCTTCAGTCAATGTGTCCTGCAGACTTGTGGAAAGGGATAAAGGAGACGTGGAGGAAGACAGAGAAATAATTAAATAAATCACTTTAATAGTTCAAATAACCGAGATTTAGGAGGGTTTTTTTTTTCGAAAGCAATGAAGTGACACATTATTTTGACTAGGAATGAAGAGAATGAATAGAGGAATGCTAATGCTTTCATTAAAATTCTGCAAGATAGGAACGAGTTGAGGATTAGTGTGTATTTATGTGCCTGCATCTCCATGTGTGTGCGCATACGAATATGTGTGCATTTGTGTTTGTGGGTTCATATGTTTACACATTTGCAACTGTATGTATGTCAGGCACTGTGCAACAAAGAGCACATTTACATACATTCTTCGCTCAATGAAAAGGGAATAAGCCGCTTGATACGTAAACGCCTGTGTGGTAAAAGTGCGTCACGTGGTTTCGGCAGTGGAGACGGCTTTTACCAGCCGCCTGTTCGTCATAATGATGTTTGACAATTGCTTGACATAGACAGACAGGTTGTAGGTTTAATATGCAGAGTGCTATACAAGCCCTGGGTTTTAAGAACATGCTCTCTTGTTGCTATCTAACTCCTATTTCTGTGGAAGAAACGTGCAGAAAGCAGCTGATTGCAAGCAGACATATTTATCAAAAAACACATTTAATGTTGAGACAAATGAAGCAATACATATCCATGAATCAGTTTTCTGAATTGTTGTTTATGGACAGAATCTAAGATTTTGGGCGGAGTATTCCTTTTTGGTGTAATGTACAGTTGTTGTAACTACAGAGGGAAGGTTGGTTCAAATCTCTGGACAGGGCAGGAAAATCTGGGACAGCACGGAAACGATGAATTAAACACATCCTTCCTTCCTACAACAACTGCTGTTGCTGTCTCTTGCAGTGTTTCCACACATGTTGCCAGCAGGAACACCTGACAGTGAGGTCCTCTGTGACAGTATTATGTGCCTTCCTCTTCATTTCACAGCCTCTCCATCTGCTTGTTCTCTCTTTCCTCTGTCCTGTCTTGCTTTCCATTCTTTCCTTCTGTATTTCAGATATTTTCTGCTCTTCAACAACATCTTTATCCGGCAGCAGCCTACAGCAAAGCCTGTGGGCCCAATCTGGGCCATCGCATTATAACTGCATAAGTTTGGCCCTCTAATGGATTTCAGAGTTTGACAACATACTGTATTCTATTTGGTCTATTTTTAATGACATTTAATTATGTTTGAGCTGGTATTCTGGAAGAACCTACTCAGCACAAGCGTTTTAGGAACTGTGAAGGTGATTTTTTTGCCCTCCCTGCCTTACTAAGTTGTGAATAATGCACAGTACTGGCCACATTAAATACAATATATATGTATGTTGATCTGCATCCCAAACTCTTAAACCTTTGATTTCTTCTTTTCTTTGAATTTCCTCTTTTCTACACTGTGTGATGAAAGTGTGTTTTGTAACTGCTTGTTCAACATTTCATTGCAGCTATATTATGTGTCTGAATGAATATTAAACCATAGATGCCATGTTGTTATAGCTGCACTGCTACATTTAACGGAAATATTCTGGATGTCTTTAGCATTACTTAATGCATATTTACATGCAAAGCAGACTGACACATTTTGTGTTTTTGTAAACTTTGGGATCTCCATTGCAATTTAAAATTGCGTTCTTTGGGTTGTGAGCAATATATGTCTTTTAATTATGGAACTACAGGGAGGTCCAGCAGAGTTTAAGAGATTAAAGTGAAGCTAAAAGCTGCAAGAGGAACATCACATTATGCAACTCGGTCTACAAACTCGCAACTTACAATTATTTTTTGAAACCTGCAGGTTTCCACTTCATAAAATCCTAGGAGGAAGAATAAATACAGCCTGCGATACCAAAGAAATTCAACAACCACATTGCTATGCTTTACCTCATTAGTCTTCGCAGGTACTGCACTGAAAATTGCTTGTAAGGGAACCCTACAACCCCGAAGTGGAAAACAAACAAACAAAAAACTTTCAACCAGAAGAGTTCCTTCATCTTCAAAGCCACCTTTCTGGGAATCATCAGATCGCTCCAATTCATAGACTTAAAAATCCTGAAGTCTACCAAAACTTTATCACACATAACCTGACTCGAGGCAGCTACCAAAAATACAGCAACCACACTACAAATGCATGTAATGATTTAATCTTGTACTGAGTCTAAGTCTTTTCTCCTAAAACAAGCAAAAAAAAAAAAAAAACATACTAATGTGCTCTTTTTCCAAGGCAGTCCAAAAAAAAAGAAGTATCAACATCTTGAATTTCATTTATGTAGCTCTAAACATCTCTTTTTAAAATGTGTTCTAAGATTCTATAAAAATGTTGTCTCGGGTGACCTTACATGAACAAACATCAAAATCTTTATTCACATAGAAAGAAGATTTTTCCGCAGTATTTCCAATAATGCTCCGGATATTGGTTTATTACAGTTTAATTAAAGACTTCAGGCAGCCTTGGAGTCCTGGTGTCCTGGCAACTGTCTATCGCACCCTCCACCTTCTGTCTTATGTTGTCTTTTCTCTTTCCTGTATGTGAACATTTTTTTAGTTTAATAGTTTTTTTTTGTTCTTTATTAGTTTTGTTTATCTCTGTCTCTTCGTGCTCTGACATCCTGCTTGTTCATTCTGCCTCTGTCCTCTCTCTTCTTCATTCTTTAACCTTTAGCTTCTTTATTTTCTCCCTGCCAGTCCACCTGACATGCTTTCAGTACTTTAATTAAGATATATCAGAGCTGCTTGTGCCAGAGTCCTGCTGCTACACCTGGCACAGCTTTGGTGTCACACAGTTTCCTGACCTCTTTCACCTTTTTTCTAACCTTTTGATTCCTTTCCTGCTTCCTTTTCTCCATTTCACCTAGCATGTCTTTGCAAGAAGGATTTTAGAAAACAAACTTGGGCTTTTAACCGCTGCATTAAATCCCCATGTGTTAATAAGAATTTCAAAGCAGCTTGGTCCACATACATGCTGTTTCACCTGGCAAATGGTCAACTATCCTATCCAAACTGTTGTGTGTCCTAGCCATGACTTTGTCCACACAGCCAGGATCTCTGGACCCCGGTGACTTGTTTATTGCACAGCCAGAGAACTGATAAGCATGTGTGAAAAGATGATTGGATTGCATCTATGTTCCTCTCTTACTGGGTGTATATTAGGTAGCCAGTTTCTGACAGAGAAACAACAGAGGTGTTGAAAATGAAAATGAAATATAATTTCTTCCTGCTCATACATTAAATTACGCATACTGAGTGGGGGGAATGAATCAATTAGGTCAAAATGAATCCAAATGTTCTGTCACAATGTAATTCCATTTCATTGTGAAATATACAATTATAAAAAATGGAGGGAAAACACACACCTATTCTAGTGAGGTGCTGGCTCGCAGCAATCTTTTCTTTTTAAGATAGTTTTATTTATACCTCCTTAGAGAACAATGGCAAGTCGGAATGGCAAAACTTAATAACTTTATAATTTTAAATCTTGTATTCTTTTTTAGGGTGACTTTGTAACATCTGTCCAGGGAGTAGAGATGAAAAATAGCCTCTTGGCTAACTCTGGCACATTTACAACAATGTTTATTAATGTTTATTAATGTGCACTGTGCCTGTTAAATAAACCAATTTAAAAAAAAGCATCAGAGTTTTTTGAAATATACAATTTGAACACAGTAAATGTATCTTCCCAGTATTCATGGCTTATGTGAGCGCTGTCAAAGTGCTGTCAGAGGAAACTGATCCATGTAAAGTTTTATTATTGATGCCCAGTGACCTTTATTTGTTTAAATGGTCAAAAGAATATACAATTAGCAATGAGGATATCTACTGTTAAATAACACTGGTTAGTTAGTGAGCATGATACACTTAAAAATACACTTGTTATGTTGGCAATGTTATGTCATTGTTTGTTTTTTCATTTGAATTGCAGAAGGCTATCCACTCAGATTATGAAACAAGAGAAAGATGTTGAGCAAAGAAAGAGAGACAGAGAAAGAGCTATGGATAATACTGTTGTGTGCACAATGCTGCTTATGCGCGTGTGTGTGTGTATGTGTGTGTGTGTGTGTGTGTGTGTGTGTGTGTGTGTGTGTGTATTGCGCAAGTGCTCTGTTGGCTGTTAGGTGCATCATTACTGTAAAAGCATGTGGGCCCGCAGTGCCAGAGGACCAGAGTCCCTGATGGCAAAAAAGGCACAACACACCAGTCATACAGAACTGTACAGAAGTGCGTGTGTGTGTTTTTTTTGTTAAAGAGAGAGGAAGAGAGAAAAAAATAGAGCAGATACAAAACAGAGGGGCACAAAAGAGCAGAGCAGAACTGAATACATAGAGAGGAAGGAAGGAGCATTGTACCTCAGCATGTGAGGGATTTGTTGTTTTGAAGTATTTTCAGTGAAATGTGACTGACGCTCAGTGTTGAGTAGTTGGGATGTTGCTGTTGCTGCAACCGGCCTTTGTTTCTCGTTGACTGAGCAGAACAATGAGATGAGATTATCTCTCTCCTGCTCTTCTTCTTGCTTCTCCTTCTCAGTCAGTTTCCTTCCTTGTCTTGTTGGCCTCGCCTTTTTCTCCCTTGACTGTCTCATCTGCTGTTCTATTCTATTCTATTCTATTCTGCTGATTGCTTGATTTCCAACATTTCCCTCTTTGATTTTGAAATTGATTTTACAGTAAATTATTCAAAACGAAAATATGTCCATTTCAAAAATTCAAAACAGCACCTAACTGATTACGTCTCTCTCCTTCAAAACTTTGTCATTTTGTCTCATTCTGTGTAGTTTCTGTGTCCGATACTCTTCGGCTATGATGGGCAGTCCTGCCTCTCCTCGCATATTGTGTCAATGAACAGAACATGTACAGTACATGTGTCAAACTGTCATTTCTCATCAGCGTCACCGTGTCCTTTTCTGTCTGTGGTGATCAGATGATAGATGGTATATATATGTGTGTGTTTACACTTGTGTCCTTTATGTGTGCCTATACACCTGGAAGCAGTATAATGTCTGTGTGTGTGGTGTGTATGTGTGTTTTCTTGGTGTGTGTGTGTGTTGGAGAGAGCGAAAGGCCAGAGGGCAAGCTTGAGGCCTGAACTAGCTGCTTCACCCTGCTGCTCTCCAGACTACTGTCACTCACCACCCACTAGTGCCTAACTAGTTGTGTTTGTATGTGTGTGTGTGTGTGTGCTTGTTTGGTGATTTGTATACATGTTTGATAGCTTCTTCCTCTTTTATCCTTTTGTGAACCAGTTGAGTTACCATTCCTGTATGAGTTACGTCATCATTAGCAGCAAATTTATGCCATCACCTTTTTTCCACAGTTGACTCACAAATACTATTTACAGGAAGGCAAGTCGTCAATAACTGTCAGCTTTATAGTGGCTGAGCTTTTAGATGACTAACTTGTCCATAACAAACAGTGGACAGTGTTTTTATCATGGTTGTGAGGCAACAATGATCCTAATGTCTGCTTCATTCAATACAGGACTTCCCTCAGTTTCATAAAGCTAATGCACCATCAATGTAACACCAGGTTATGTCAAGGGGTGTTATTTATGATTCCAAATGAAGGAAAAAACAACACAAAGTGTGTCGCTAAGGTGTTGGGTCAGAAGAGCTTCACTTATATATTTATTTAGGGTTTCACTTTAATTTTTCTCATGTCTGTATATGGGTGATAGGAAGGCTCCCAGTTCATAAATACAATGAATCCTTATCGTTTGTGTTTGTAGCTGTATAGAAATCTGTGAAGCACTATCAAACATATCACTCAGTTAAAATAATACAACACTCAAATATATTTATATCATCAAACCGATTTACTAAGTCGTAGCTTGTGATTTTAATAAAGTGTTAATAAAGTTTAACATGCAGTTTTGACATAGGTTATCCCAGTGGGAACTGTATCATTCAAGAACCACTTCAGCCACTCAGGAGCCTTTCTAATACATGACACAGAGATTATTTTGCAACAGTACTCCAAATTAAATGACAGAATATGTTGAGACTAACAGCAGTAATTGGCAGGGCTACATCATTTGTCTGTGCTTTCCCAAACTGTTACATATCACTGTTAAAAAATAATGATGTTTTATGATGTTACAACGCTATGGTTAAAGTCTGGTTAGGTTTAGACACAAAAGCCACTTGGTTACATTTACTGCAGGGAATGATCATGTTTGGTTTTAAATGATCCCCTTATGTTGAAGGTTACAGTTACTACTTCCTTACAGTTAGGCGACCTTTGTCATCATGACTACAATAATAACCACAGGGTTAAGGTTAGGGGGCAATCGTAGTTACGGTTTTTAAAAAACTCTCTCGCAGTTGGAAATGTGACACTCACGGAAACAGGAAATGAACAGTGGTCTGCTGTGGCAAAGTCCACTATTGGGTTATAACTTCCGTCCATCCCAGGAGGAGGAGGGTTGGATGGAGGTCATAACTACTATGGTCGCTAGATGGCATCTGTCACTCAAACGTAACTATATGTTATTTTTGGGCGACTGACATTACAACCTATTGTGTGGTTTTTCATGGGAGGACAGTCTCATTTTTATTATATTACATCATTTTGTGCAAAAAGGCACAGTTGATGTGTTTTCATTGTTGGTGTCTACCTTCTCACTAAACAACATTTTTTCAATACTACTCACCATTTCATATTGGGTAACATTTGCTACATGTTCCCAGTTTGATTACACCCCTGACTGTGACAGTGTGACAGTGTAACACTCTGCCAAAGAGCCTTAGAGGCAGAGAAATTTACAAGAGGGAAACTGTGTTGTAAAAACAGCTGCAGTAAGTTGTCAAATATTTGACCCATTAATGTGTCCACTGGTAGAGCATGCTTATTTATTTGCGGAAGGGAGATTATTGAAAGGGATGCTTACTCCTTGCAAGTGGCATAACTTGGCCTTAATATTTACATCATGGCAGCAGCAGTGTAATTGTATGGATGACTGGGAGATCAGAAATCAGCCCCAACACTCAAACATGGCCCATGATTCAACATGGCTGAATGAGAGTCAGACTCATAAAAAATCCATTATCTTAATGGGTGGTTGCTCTCCCATAACCACTCTCCCACACAGTGAGTGCATCAGCATGGGGACATTTAGTGTTTTTCATCATCCTCCTTATGGATTCAGGTTTGTTTATATTGTATAATATTTGGCCTCACCGACCTCAGTGTAGTAAGCCATGTGATCTGGATCTGTTTTGTTGTGCTCATCCTCCCCAGAAAAAAACACTTTTGGTCGTAAATTCAGTTGCCAAAAACGACCTAAAGAGAGGCAGGTTGGGTGGATGGCTGGATAGTTAGTTAGATAGCAAGAGGTGGACTCTGGACTCAGCTAGAGGACCACTGTTCACTTCCCGATTCCTACTGCAAGTCGGGACATTTTTAAAAAAAAAAACCACAACATGGTGTTTACTGTTGCAATGACGACAAAGGTTGCCTAACTTTAAGGAAATAGTAACCACATTTCAAGTGATCATTTTAACCCAAATCATGATCTTTCCCTAACCCTAACCAAGTGGTTTTTGTACCTAAACCTAACCAGACCTTAACCACAGCATTGTCACATCATAAAACATCATTAGTTTTAAACAGTGATTTGTAACGATTTTGGAAAGCGGCATACTACACTCCAATGGGTCATTCTGAAAATGCTCCAAGAGGTCGTTCTAGGGTGCATGGTACAAACGACCTATGTAGTTGTTTGATTTGGAGGACTTGTTGGTTTTGTTACATCTACATCAGTAGTTTATTCCATTAGCTTTATTTCTTGCAGCATGCGGTGCATACAATGGGTTACTCTGCATAGTATGTGTGTATAAGCATTCAAACATGCCTACTGTATGTCTCCCTATAGTCAGTATGTATGTGTGTGTGTGTGTGTGTGTGTGTGTGTAATACTCACCCACGGCCTTGAGTGAAGTGTACTTATTGAAACCAATTCCCAGGTTGTTATGAGGGTGAGACAAGGCCATGGCCGGACCCAGGGGAGACAAGGCTGCATTGTTCAGATGGTTATGATCTAAGAGAGAGAGAGAGAGTGAGAGAGAAAGAGAGAGAGTTATGTCTTCAGTCAAATGTTGCACAAATATTGAACTCATTTCTGAAACGTCAGCCAAAGAAAATGCAAAACAGTCTATGTTTCCACCAACTAGTGTTATGAGAATATTCTCAAGAGGGAGTAACAACATTACACAATTAAAGGAGCACCAGTAAGTCCTCTGTAACTCTGGTACATCATGAACTTTTAGTACTGATTCTAACTTAAGATGACATCTATGTTTTTTTCATGAATAAATTTTCTGAGACTGTTCTTTTAACCGCAGTTTCTGTACACTCTATCCAGAATGTGAGGATGCTACAGCTCTTTTGGTGAGGATGGATGTAACGATTAGCTGAGGCTCGATAACCATTTGCGCGTCTGTATCAGCCCTCATTACATAATGTTTCTGCGTAAAATAACAAATGTATTCATAAAGCCTTTTAGATGTGCAGGACAGAACCAGGATGTTACTTAAAATAGGCATACAGTTTGAATGCACGGTATGTGTCACAGAGTTGGATTTTGTGAAAAATCTGCAATATTAATTTATGTCACAAAGCAAGACATGTGAGGTAGCGAAGCTGAAAGATGGTTATTTCTATAAGGTTTAGGTATCAACTATGTGTATTATATTGCTTTTATCTGTACATCATATCAACCTATTCTGATGCTTCGTACTGATTTTTCTTTCATGTTTTACGACAAAGATTATACTTATCCATGTTAGCCTTAATGAAGGCAGAAGTTGTATGGATTAAGCATGATTTTAGCCCTGATTTAATCCTACCTGACTAATTTTAGAATTGGGACCAATATCTGCCAAATCTGTTGTCATTCAACATGGAGTTTGAGGGGGTCATGATGCCTGATTAATGATCTGGTTGTCGGACGATTGGTTGGATTTCTGGTTTCCCACATGGCTGCTGTATAAATGTGGACCAGAGTTTGACTGGAAGTAAACTGGAAACATGAGGAGAGTGCTAATACAATTTCCATAAAAGTTTACAATCTCCGATGCATGTGAATTTCTTAATGACTGATTAATCACTTCTTTATACCATTTTGTCTTATCAGTGAGAAATGTGCCCATTACTGAGCAAGAATTTGAGTGAAGAAGCACAAGAAAAGCTGAAGGACTTCAAGGACAAACTGGGAAGAGCTTTGGAGTCAGAGGAGTTTAACCTCACTGACTTGTTCACAGTCTCTCTACCTCCTGTGTGCTATATCACAGATCAATCCTGGCTGTTTCGTCCTTCTGTTGGAAATTTTTTACAAACCTTATTGACTTTTCTGTTAGTTTTATCTTCAGGTAAATATTTTAAAGTTTTTAGTATTGGAATTGTGTTTTTATTCAAAGAGGGGTTTTGTAAATGTGTGTAAAAGATATTTGTCTTATTTCAAGTTGTATTTTATACTGAGTTAGTTTCACTTGGTTTACCCCATAAACTGTTTCTTTCTATTCATTAATTTCTGGTGTTTGTGGGCTAAACCCTTTTTTGTCATTCACTTTAGAGCACAAAACAAGTATTCTGAATATATACTGTATATGTATATCTAGATGCCTCACTGGACGGGGGTACAGAGGGAGTTTCAAGGATCAGGTTTACTGGATTTATGAATTGTTGACACACATATGGATTCCATTATCTTAACAACTTAATCCCAGAATGCCCTCAAAACTGGAGAGGGTTATGCCCACAGTTTCACCATCAACTAGTTGGAACAGTTTTATTATATTTATGTTGTACGATGGGTTTTATAAAAAATCTCATCTGAATTTACCAGGCAGTTTGATACATTATTATAAACCTTTTGAATGGTAAACTTTAAATACAGCATTACTGGGAAGAGTACTGCACAATGTGGAGAGGGGGGTAAAGTCACTGGCAGGGAGCTTTAGGTCTGCAATGCTTTTTTGAACAATGTTCATACAGTTGTTTCAGTTTTGAAGAGTGAATTTGGATGTTTAATTCACAAATAAGTATGAATCATCCTAAACAAGAACAGGATCTTGAGCCATGATGCCTGTGTAGAAAGTAAAGAAACATTCACAGAGTGTATGAGGATTCCAGTAAAGGTTTTGTAATGGACCCCTAGTGCTGTTGACTCATCAGAAATAAAATAAAATAATAAATGTGAATGATTTAGCTCATTAGTGGGCTCCCTAATGTGGTGTAAAAAAGTAGACAATTATTAATTATAATCATTTGGAGGGGTGTTCAGCCACTATCAATAACACACCAAACTGCTCAGGCTAATGTGAGATTCAGAAATGAGACTAAAATTCATGTTTTCAAGTTATAGTAAATGCAGGTGTTTGAAACTTTAATGATCCCATGATGTGAAGTTTGCAAAAGTTATTCAATTATTCACATTATAAAATGTATAAAAACTACATTTTGATGTTCATAAATATCAACATTTATGTATAAATATATATTTTAGCAGTTAGGCTAACACATTTATCCTCATTATTTCTGCTTAATAGTTGCTAAAATACATATATTTATACCTTATAAATTATTTTGTTTTCAAGCCATATATTGTTGTGACTGAAATGCATAGACTAGGTTATCCTTATTTCTTTGTTGCTAGCTTTAATAACATTTAAATTTATGTTGCGTAACTTTAAGGCAGTACTAACTACGTTTCAAGTGATCATTTTAACCCAAACCATGATCTTTCCCTAACCTTGTGTGTTTTGTAATGGTTTTGGAAAACGGCATATTACGCTCGTTCTGAAAATGCTAGGTCGTTCTGGAGTGCAGGTACAATTGACCCCTATGTGGTTGTTTAATCAGTGGTGTGGTGTGACTTTTTCACCAGGTGGGGCTACAGTTCTAGGCAGCTCTGTGTATTTTGGCCGTGAGCATGCACCGTACAGTGTAGCAGAGAGCCAGCTGCTGGTGGCTAGCAGCTAGGCTTGCGGTTTCTAAAAGTTTAAAAAAGTATCTTTTGGTGGCCACTTAGCAACTGTTTTCACTTTACAATTATCACCACAGTACCACAACGATCTGTGTACACTTTGCCTGCCAGGGGGTAAATGTTATCTAATAAGGAAGCAGCAACTGGGCGGAAAATCACCCATCTGGCAACATCTCTTTGTTTTAAAATTTTCCATCACACATCCAGTTGTTGTCAGAATGCAGTGTGAACCAATCTGGGGCCACCAGGAAAAGCTGAACATATTACACACATACCGCTGTCAGGCAGAGAAAAGTACTCCCTTTGACACTCAGACAAAGATTGTAGGCAGAGCTTTTTCACTAGTCATTGCACATTTCTGTAATTATGTATGATTTATGTGAGAATAACAACTGAAATTTATATACACACATACAACAATAACAAAAATGATTTTTTGTTAAAATATGTATTTCACAATTGGAATTAGAGGAGGAGCAGCGCCCCAGTGCCCCTTAAAGAACCACACGCACCTGCGTTTAATTATGAGGATGTGTTGGTGTTTTGCCGTCTTTCAGCTCTTAGCTGTTATGGTTTTAAAACTTTACTGTTTACATTCACTCTCACCACTCTCAACAACCTCGTTTCCAGCTGCAGCAGGCAGCTGTTTCAAGCAAAAAGCTCACATAAACTGCCAGTACATGACCTGCTCAAACCAACCAACAGACAGACAAATTTAACAACTAGCTGGTGAGCTACAGAGCCAGATATCTTTCTCAAGAATTGGACCAAAACAAAGCTAAAAGGAGATTGAATATTGGATTTACATTTGCCATGTGGCCAGAGACACAACTCTAAATTATTGATAATGTTGCTCCATATGTACTGGACATGTAAATAGCCAACTGTTTGCTAAATTCATGATTTCAGGTTTACTGTGACAGTTTTATATACGAAATATAAGAAAAATTAAATCTTTAAAGGAAATGCTATCACAGGCTACTATCTGTAATCTTTTTTGTATTTTTTTTTTTTTTACACAAACACAGAGAATGATACACCCATGTTTGAATATGCCCCACATAGTATCTTAAGCCATAAAACCTTGCAACACCAAAACTAGCCCAAGAAACAAGGTCAGGTCAGGATTACGTCACTTGAAAAAAGTCTAAAACTTAAACTGTTTCCCACAGGGATTCAAGCACACACACACACACACACACACACACACACACACACACACACACACACTCTCTCTCTCTCTCTCTCTCCCTCTTACACATGCATAAACAAACACACAAACCTCACACCCGTGCCCACAAGCCCCATGACGACTGAGACGCATCAGTGAGAATCAAGCGAGGGGGGAAATAGGAGAACGAGGTCGAGGGAAGGGGCGAGGCAGGGAGAAAGCCAGAGAGATGTGACACCAGCACTGACTGATTGAATTAGAAATAGATCTTCACTTCCCTGTGTAATTGATATGCAGTGATGACACACTGTGTGCGGCGTGCAGTGTGGCGAGGCGCGACCGTGCGATGCAAATTCATGTGTGCGTGGCTACGTGCGTGTGTGTGTGTGTGTGTAAAATGTGGGTGTTTATTGTCTTATGTGAACTGCTGGTGCCACCTGCTCTCTGCACTCATTAATTTACACAACACTTCAAAAATAGAAATTTAAAGGTGCATGACCCTCAATTCACTACGCAAACAAATAAACACAAACATCTTATTAAAAGTTGCCCGTAAGTGTCTAATAAATGAGGTTATGAGTGATTACTTAAGCTTTTGCTCTTTAAGTGTCCTACATTCTGATGTTCTCAAGCGTTCTTCTAGCAAGCCAACAACAGTGGAAATAATGAGACAGACAGAGAGGGAGAGATGGAGTGAAGAAGAGAAAAATGGAGAGAGAGTTAGGCAGAGATAGACGGGGCAAAAAAAAAAAAAAAAAAAAAAAAAAAAAAAATCAACTAATTGATGGAAATATCCTTGGCCGGTCTCCAGTTTGACCACAGGGCTGTTCCCAGCCACCAGAGAGCACAGAGAGAGAGAGAGAGAGAGAGAGAGAGAGAGAGAGAGAGGAGAGAGAGAGAGAGTTTGTTGTGTTTCTTTTTTCCTTTTTTTCTTTGTTTTGCTTTTATTACAGTAGATTGTAGTGATGATTGATGTGCACATGAGTTTGTTGTACTTTTTCTACTTTTTCTTCAAAATTCTGAACTATTATACTCTCTCAATATATACTTTATACTCTATACTATTATAAAACTTATGCTACCTAATTTTTACATTCACGCCAAAGAGGTAAATTTAAAGATTGAATAATTTATAAATCAAAAGTTATAGAAACATGACTTGCAGACATGACCTGCTATTCTAACCAGAGTGAAAATGCTGCTTCTCCATCACTGACACAGGAATGTGCTGATTAGGTCTGAACAAGACAACAACCATGCTAGCAGCCCTGTGTGCTGTACTTAGCCACAGCAGTGCTTTGGGCTAAATGCCAAAGCTAGCACAGCAACATGCTCACAATGCTCTAGTGCTAACATTTGCTGACTAACACAGCTGAGACGGAAATGTTATTAGTTTTGCAGGCATTTGGTCATGAACCAAATTTTTCCAACAATGAGACATAAACATGACACTTACTCTGACACATGTGACACGTTCATTTGGACTCGTGTCTGCATCCATGTAGAAAATATAATATTCTATCTCCTCTGGTTTTGGTTTCCACCAACTCTTGAAAGATATATTTGGCTCTTTAACTGCTAAACGCTCCACTATGTTCACCAGCTAGTTGCTGACTTTGTCTGCAATGTGGTTCTGTGCAGGTACAGCGTACAGTGAGTTTATTAGAGGTGCCCGCTGTGACTGGAAATTAGGTGGATGAGAGCTGTTAGACTGAACCAAAACAGTAAAGATGAGGGGTTTTAAATGCAAAACAATGAGCTAAAAGACGCTAAAATGCTCCGTACAGCTGAAGGGAACTGCAGAGTCTGGTGGTAATTCTCTGTGGGTTTGTCACTACAAGGAACACCTTTCACATTACTGACATAATTTTATCCATTATTACTATGAAAATATTAATTAGTGCAGCTTTAAGATTCATGGAAGGTTTCGGTTAAATGAAACATTTTCACTGAAGATGAGCTCCTCATGCAGTAGTCGTAGCAGTGAAATATTTCAGTGCATATGATTTGGAAACTGAACTCCGAATACCAGAGTTCCTTCTCATCTCATCTTTTTGTGATGGAAAACATATTTCTCGTTTTGTGAACAGAGTATATATTTTTTATTTTAAGGTGTCATGTTCATTTTATGAAATGTCAGGTCTCCAGCCCGTCTCATGTTTTGTGTTTTTATGTGTAATTCAAGAGGCTTCTTGCCATAGTCACTTTGGTCCTATTCATATAACCATATTGTAAGAGCGAGAGAGAGCAGATTGAAAGGGAATAAATTCTCCCCTGTATTCTGTATTCTTGAATAAATTCTCTCTGAATGTCCTACATTTTCCCTGTGTGTGTGTTCATGAGTGTGTGCGTGTTTTTTGATGTGCTATAGGGCCTCAGAGGAGAAGCACTCATAAGAATTCAAATTTATGTTTATTAAAGAGAAGCGGAGAAGGAAATGAGGACTTAGAGTCTATGGATGTGATTCATAGTGTGTGTATGTGTGTGTGTGTGTGTGGAGAAAGACACTGGATGGGTGAGAATAGAAAATGATTGGACATGTTTTAGTGCATATTTGTTTATTTCTGTAAAGCACTGTGAGGCCTGCATGGCGTGTGTGAGCGCGTCCACTACTTCTGACTGGAAGCATGTATACTTTGTTTTGCATGTGCATGCTTTCCTGCCAGCATGCATTTGTTTTTGTTTGTATGCGTGTGCTCGCAAGCGTACTGTGTTTGTGTGTATGTGCATGTGTGACTAGTGTGTCTATGCAGGCAGGCAGCAGAGCACCGCTGGGTGATGGCCTAATTCAGCAGGGCTCAACATCAAAGAGGCTGACTGCTGCGAGGGCTTCAGCCAGCCTTACTCTGACATGACTACTGTCACACAGAGAGAGAGAGAGAGCAAGAGAAAGAGAGAGATAGAAAGAGGAAGAAAGAAAAATAGGAGGAGGGAGTGGCATGGGTAGCAGGGAGAAAGACAGAGAGGAGAGTCCTGTGTTGTTTAATGCATAGAGCATAAAACTAAGAGAATCAGGGAGAAGAGTTTGAGTCCTGCTAGCCACTCATGCTAAAATGAATGCACTTATGGAACTGTAGGGCACACTGGATGAACAGCCAAGTGGCGTATATGTCACATCATTTCATGTAAGTATGTGAGAGAAGGAGAGGGAAGGAAAAAACAAGGACTGAAAGGGCAGGACAGGTCAGAGGAGGCCATGAAGGAGAAGTTTACTTTATGACACATGTTAAAAATTGTGTTTTGATTGTAACAAGGGATACCACACAATACATGTTCTAAAAGTAATGCACCAGTTGTTTGTTGATCTGGCCTGCATGTTGGCTAAAGTGCATATTAAATTCTTAGAGCAGAAGCTTCAAAATCATATGTTTTCCTCATTCATTGCATGCAGCCAATATCTTAAAAGTTTGAAAACAAAAATGTTCTTGCACCATAAAGATTTAGTCAATTTATTCAGATGGCATACTGCAACATTTTGGGAAATGTACTTATTCTCTTGCTGAGATGAAATATCTGTACGCTAAATATGAAACTACAGCCATCAGCTTGTTATCTTAGCTCAGACTTGAAACAGTTACCCCGGTTCTGTCCAGTGGTGTAAACAAATCTTCCTAACAGTATCTCTAAAGCTCACTAATTAATAAGTCATAGCTCATTTGTTTAATTTGTTACAAAAAACAGAGTAAAAATGTCAATTTGTGGTTGTTCAATGGGGTTATGTTCTGGAATTTTTTGGCCAGGCGCAGGGACTCCCTAGTGTCTTGTACACCAGTTTTTATGCTAAGCTAAGCTAACCAGCTGTTGGCTGTAGCTTCATATTTACTCTACAAACATGAGAGTGCATGGTATCAATCTTCTCATCTAACTCTGGGCAAGAAAGCAAATAAGCGTGTTTTCTAAAATGTCAAAGTATTTCTTTGAATAATACGATTTTCTCTGGCAGCTTAACCTGTACATATAATATGATTCATAAAGAATTTGCTGATTTTGCAACAAGATGATGGTACAATTACAAATCACTGCACAACAAATGAACACATGATTGTAGGACTCAAATAATTCTACCCTTATTGGGGTTTTGTGTGATTATGTCTGTTATATGAGGCTATGGACACACATGATGCCAGATATTACAGCACATCTAGATTTTACTCTAGTAGAATTTAAAAGCTATAAAATTGTGTATTTTCATTTCTCAGCTTTTGGTTTTACAGTGTTTGTTTAAGTCAGTCTTACAGCATAATTGTGGTATTGCACCTGTTTTACAAAACTGATGATAGTACTGACATGAGTAGTAATACAGCTTACTATGTGTCTGGGATTTTATGATATTCAGTCATTTATTTTCAGCTACAGTTAGCTGCTGCTGCTACAAAATGTAAATATATTTGACCTTAACAAAGAATATGTAATTGCAGACTCTTTGCATGCCAAAGCTATCAGTGGGTGGCATCTGTGTGACATATGGGCCTCCTCCATTAATATCTGTCTCAGGGTGCTAGAAAAAATACACGCAAACATTTGTTCGAGGTGTTGTAGGGTACAACGTGCTGCATTCCCTCTGAATCACGTAAACAACACATGAGCAGATGCTGCTCAGCAGAGCTCTCTCTCTATTCCCTCTTTTACTCGCCGTTATTCACTCTCCGTGTGTCTTTTTCATATTTATATCTCTGTATCACATACTTTTTCTCTGTTAAATTTCTTGTCATGTGTATCTCCCTGCTTCTGTAACTGTCTTGTCTTCCTCTTTGTATTCTTCTTCCTTTCCAAGTCACCCTCTTCTTCCTCTAACTGTCTTACTTTTTTGTTCTCTCTCAGTGAATGTGAGGCAGACTGTTGTCTTGCATGAAGCAATGAAGGCAAAGTGTGAGGAGCACTCACCCACCTTTAATTTTTTAGACTCTCTATCTCTTTTTCATTAGCTTGACTTTTATTATAGTGGATACACATGCAGATGAGCATGGAAAGAGTTGCCTAGTGGTACAGTATATTTGCTGGGGTGTTTTTGCATGGCTGGGACTGTGATGTTTTGTTTCCTGTTTCTGTTGATTAAGTTGTATTTTTTCTGTAGTTGGTATTTTTTTCCTTGTCCAGATGTTGAAACATGTTTAATCAATGATGGAGACTGATGAAATGATTTGAAAGAGTAGCTGCAGTCTGGCTTGTCCACCCACTCCGTGCTTCTCTTTCTTACATACTAGTCTTGTTCTTGTTTGTGTGTGTTAAATTGAGTCATTTCAGTACACTGATTCCAATGGGAAGTCTCTCTGTCATCCCCCTCCCTCCCTTCCTTTTCTCCCTCATACACTATTTGCAGGGTAAACGAGGGCTCATCCCAGGATAATACCATTATTTTCTGCCTTTAGCCCACACATTGAATGCATTGAACTTTGGCTGCCTGTCTACTCAGCACTTTACATAATGCAGTTGGACCGCTATACATCTACACACACACACACACACAGATGCACACACACACACACACACTGAACTGGAAATAAACATGGGGGATATGAGATAGAGACACTGGACTGGTGGTAAACATAGGGACAGCAGGGCCTTTTCCTTTTAAAACTCTACCATTGTTTGGGAGGGAATGTTGAGCACAGGAGGGAAGAGAAACAGACTAATGAAAGGGACGTAGTAAAGTCAAGGCAGGAGGCAGGTAAGGAAGAAAGTGCAGTGTAATGGGAATGAGAAAGTTACTTGAAAAATGTAATCACTTGCACATTAAAACATTTATTAAATACTCAAAAGCTAAAGTTAGCAGTTACATTACTTACTCTTTACTCAGCCCAGCTCAGTGAAAAACTGATATCAACAATCCATAAAACTACCGATAAGTCAGCAAACAAGAGTGTTACTGGGATTAGTAACTGTAATGTAATTACTGAATTCCACATTGTACTCCCTCACATGTTATCTAATAACAGCAATACGCAGCCATCATCAATTTTATTGAACTCAGTAACTATAAAACAAGACACTTGACAATCAGTATTACAACTTTAACCCAATTAAAACTACAATCTGAATAAAAAACACTCATGTAAACTGAATTTAATGTTGTCATCTTGACCCAAATGAGGTGACAGTCACAATACACACAACTGAATTAAAGGGAAACTCCACTGATTTTACACATCAAAGTCTACTAATGCGTATGTGAAAAAAGTTATATAAAGTCTTATGTAGTTCACAGAGGCAGCTGCACGCAGTCTGATAAATTGGATGAGGATGAGGAAGGATGAGGAATGCATGGAATAAAAAAGACAATATCTCTGGTTCTGCTGAATTTACTTTGATTCTTTAAAAAAATACTGGCCATCATGAGTCAGATAATGTTACCACCTGGGTGAAATTCTTAATACTGTGTTAAGATATGTAAACATAGGTATGATGCAAAAAATATGAAGACTGGTGGAATGGAGTGACAGGGGAATGAGAGATGAACAGATTGGAGACAGATAAAACAGAAAGAAAGAGGACAGACAAGTACAATTAATAATGTTCCAGTGTCCTTCTTGGTTTGCATCTTTCATAGAATATATATCATCTGTTTTCAGCACCATGGACAGAACCACCAAGTGTCCCGCTGAGATCACAGGCATTTCTTGTCAGCACCACGGACAGCATCATTAGCCAAAATAACATGCTAGATCTAACTCGTCATCCTTTTTTGGGACAGTTTTGGACAGTACTGACAGTAAGGAGCAACACAAAACATGGGAGGAGAGAGAAGGGAATGTCATGTCAATGAATATCCCTGACCAACTGGTCTAACTTTTATTTCATTGTAATCTAACCTCTGCATTATCTTCATTTGACTTCTTTTTCTGCAACCTTTCTTCCTCCCTCCTCTTTTTTGTGCTTCTGTTTTTTCTCCCTTTTTTTTGTTCCTTCACCTCCGTCCTGTTTCTTAGAAAAACTGTTCAGTTACAGCATGCTAGATCATTGTCTCTCTAAATTTAAATCAACCATTCTGGCTGGTTAACCTGTCAGGCATAATTTAAAAATTGTGCAGCGATGGGTAACAAGAGGAGGATATTAATTGGAAGCATTTTTTTTGTAATATCCTTGCTCACGCACACAAACACGTACATTTTCTGTTGTGATCATAATATGTTTATGTGTGTGTGATAATTAGAGCTTGTTGGTGTATGCCTGCATGAGGGAGTAGGCATTTTTTGTTTGCCTGCATTGTGTATGAATCTCTTTATTCAATTATTTCTTTTTCATCATCTACAAAGAGGTGCTTTAACTCTGACAGGCT
Organism: Thunnus thynnus; assembly: GCF_963924715.1. Lineage (NCBI taxonomy): Eukaryota > Metazoa > Chordata > Actinopteri > Scombriformes > Scombridae > Thunnus > Thunnus thynnus. The sequence goes on from NC_089533.1 coordinate 20,933,402, forward strand.
TCTGAAGTCCCACTGGTCTCCCTCAAAGTCACCATGACTCATTCTCTCTCTGTCTCTCTCTCTCCCTCCTTCTCTCCCTAATTGTTCTTCAAGGAACAACAAAGCAAACCCCTGGCCACTGCTTCTTAACTTCTGAGGATTCAATTATTCAAAAGAGGTAATTGTACCGCACTGTCATCTAAAACTCGCTCGCAAACTCACCGACGTTTACTGATGTTTTTGTATGCATGCATTTTTGTTTCTATCTCTTCCCGTACGTCTGTGTGTGTCTGCGTGTGTGTGTGTGAGAGAGAGAGAGAGCAATCCTGTATCTCTGTGTGGGTTTCACATGTGTGTGTGCGCATCAGTACATGTGCAACGTGCGAATGTGAGTGTGTGTGTGTGAGTGTTGCATAATCATCTCCAGCTCCTTTGAACAGCTGCAGAAATTTAGAGAGGTAAAGAAACCCTGGTTATGCAACAGGACCACATTTGGGTGTCATGAATTTAGCTAATTTGCCTGAATTAATCTTGCATGAAATATTTCACAACAATTGCTTCAGGATCCAGATCTTTGTGCATGACAAGTGAGGATCATTTGTATCTGGTGGCCAATTGATGACAGATATTAAAGTCCCCCTTCACTCAAAAATGTGTTTTTCTTCTTGTTCCTTCAGTTGGATGTTTGTGATTGTAGAAAAGGCCCAAAAGTTACAAGTTAGTGTTATTAAGTACAGTTGTCCATATGGTGCTTCTGTGTCTAATGTACTGTTAGGTATCTGTTTATTCAGTGCTGGTAATTTTTTCGAGTGAGCCAACCCACATGCTAGTGGTATATTGTAACTGACGTCACATAGTTCATAGCAGTTTGTTTTTGTGTCGGTCGAGTGATGGACTGCGGTTGTGCAGTGAAATAACTTTCATTACAAGTGATCTGTGCATGAATGAAAAAGAGTATTTATCTGCTGCATTACTTTACTTGTGGTATTGTATTTCCTTGTGTTGATGCAGCTATAGATCACTTCTGTGAGCCAATGTGGATGAGAATTCGAAGCTTAGGTGCTCGCCATGAGATCATGACGCTAATTATATCCGGTTTCATGCATGTTAGTTTATGGCTCACAATTGGCTCACCTGACTCAGCACATCAGATCAGTGGGAAGATTACACAAATTATAAATAACAGGAAGTGTTCAGTCTTCATTAACAGTAAGTTAACCAACACATCCACATGATTAAACAACCACACAGGTTGTCCAGAACGACCCACAGGAGCATTTTCAGAATGAGTGTAATATGCTTCTTTCCAAAACTGCTACAAATCGCTATTAAAAAAATATTATGTTTCATGATGTGACAACGCTGTGGTTAAGGTCTGGTTAGGTTTAGGCACTGTGTGGGTCCTGCATATTACTGGTTAGCTTGCGAGCCAAAGTAGCTCACCAACTAGCCCCACTTTTCCTCCAGATATACCTTTCAAGCTCTGTGAAGG